>NW_020925148.1:493273-507233 GCF_003984885.1 Neopelma chrysocephalum
CCCCCGCCCCCCCGCTCCCCCCCAAAACCTGGAACGGCAAACCTGTGTGTTCCGAAGCTGCCCTCTCCACCTCCACTGGGTCCAGCACCCGACGGCAAGGTTCCCCCTCCCTCCACCACCCCCTGCTGCCCCCGCCGCCCCTGCCGCCTGCTGCAGCCGTGCCCTGGGGACTGACCACACGGCGTGCTCGGGGGGCGCCCGGGGACGGCCCCGACCACACGGCGTGCTCCGATTGTGTAGCCATGACACTGCTTAATAACTAGACTGATAGTTGAAATATGTGGCTTATATTTAGCATAATTTAATTCTTTTTTTCTCTCTCTTTTTGCACTTTTTTTTTTACAGTAAGACTTCTGTTACTATACACATTTTTCTTGACTAGCAGTTTCATCTCCAGAAATGAACAGAAGGTATTCCTTTGAATTACCATTAAAAATAATAAACAATTTCAGAAAGACATGCATTCACCACTCATTGTAATAAAGCTGTTACTTTTGTTCTGGGGTGGTGTAATAGGGAGAGTTCAAAGGATGCCAAGATTGAAAACAAAATACCGTTGAAATCTCAACAAAAACCAATATTTATTACCAAGAGGTGGTCAACAAAACGAAAATCCAAGAGAGAGGAAGGAGTAGGAAAATAAGCCCTCAGTATGACTTCGCCAGACACCCAGGTGTTGCTAATGAAGTTATCTTAGCGACCCACAATTACCCATAGCAGAAGCTGCATTCTCGGAGAGTCGGCAGGCTCACAAGATAGTGGGCATCCCCGCAAAAGGCAACGTTATCATTTGATGTGAAGCTTGCATTTTTTCGTTCTATCTTCTCCCCAGCATGAGCTATCTGTTTTCTATCCAATTAACTGGTGACATCTACCTGGACAGGTGTGGCCAGCACCACCCAGCTGGAGGCCTTCAGTCCCTCCCCTCATTATGCAAGTGGTATCTCTTCTGCGCACGCGTGAGTATCTTAGAATTCCCCACCGCGCATGCATGCTGCGCCTGGGGGGTCTTTCCCTAATGAGTCTGGAGGATACTTCGTCACCTTCTTCTTCAAACGTCCTTGAAAGGCGATTAGCCAGTCAGAGGACACCAATTAAATATAGTTTATACAAGGACAAAGTTCTTGCTTATCAGTGCTTGTTTTCTCATAACTTGACAGGAAAAAACCAAAACTTTCACAAGTGGCTGGGCCAAACACAGACCAAAGTAGCAACATCTAATTAAGCCCTCATACAGGTGGGAAAAAAAATCAGTGGCATTTTGAAGCCCAGTCTCTTATTAAACTGATTATTTCGCATTTGATGTCTGATGTTTGTAGACTGAATCCCTGGAGAGGTTTTCTTCAGTTGGGTGTAACTTAATGGTTTGAATGGCATAAAAATAATTTTGGCTACCAAAAAGGGACAATACTTTAGAAATCTATCAATTTCTTATTTTATCATTGTTTAAATCTATGTCTCCATTAGCATTTGTAGACAGGACCCAAGAAGCAGTATAAAAAACCGTAACACAATTTTGGTTTTTGTCCCAGTGAGATCCTTTTTCCAAACTGGTTTTGTTTTCTGAGCAAATAAATGGAAATTCCAAGTAACTTCAATTCCAGCTGAAGTTCACAGGTTGGTATTTCTTAGTACTTGATTTCCAAAACAAAAAAATATAGTTTATGTGGTGTGTGTAATAATATAAAGTTTTTCTATCCACTCTTTTTCAAAACAAATCATGCAGATTTCAAATGTGCTCGGCATGAACAAATAATATCAGAAATATCAAGTGCTTAAAATGTTTGTTTTTATAAGCAAATGAAAAGAGGAAAGGGCTACTATAGGTATGTCTTTCCTAGTCAGTCAACATTTCCTGGAACCATTTTATGGTACAGAAACAGATTGACACGAAGTAACCTGTGTTTATGCTACTAAACGTCAGACAAATGGAGAGGTTGTTCTTGTACTTATTTCTGGCCTTGGTTGTTATTTTTGATGTGCTAATTGGCCCAGAATGGTAAGAAACCCCAAGAACAGACTGAGAAATTTCAGTACTTAGAGGTGTCTTTGGTACTTTTTTTTTTCCTGCTGCTGCATCTCTTGGTACTCCTCAAGAACACGAGAAAATTCAGCCATGAGACATACAGCCCCAAAACGCCACATTTCTTTTACTTGGCCAGTTAGGGAACTTTTCTTTTTGTTTTAAATTTGAAATTAACAAAGTTTAAAATTAGATAATTAAAAAAAAAACAAAACACCACATGTCTAATTTGTGTGCCTAAGACATTGTCGTATGGCAACTACAGATTTCTGTAATCAAAACAAAAGGATGTACATTGGTATATCACTCAGCTAAATCAAAATCCCATTTAATGTCAAACACCTCCAGATAAGTAAATTTGTCATTGAATATTAAAAATTCCTCATGTAGAATATCTAAAAGAAACTGCTCAAACAGCTGTGGACTCAACTGAAAGGGAAGATAAGAGGAGGAACTTCTAAGCATAAAAATAATATCTGAGTGTTCTGAATAAGAACCAAAAAAAACTTAATTAAGGTAAAATTACAGATAAAAAAAGATTTGTTCATTTTCATATTGTATTTACTTTTTTGGTATTTTTATTTGCCTTTTATTTGTTTTAATATTTGTTTCATAAACATGAATAAGTAGATTTCAGAATAGAAAAGCTGTCATCATTAATTACAAAAGATGTATAAAGGTAGCTATTCCCCAGGCACCCACCTCATTAACCTATGTATCATCCCATTAACCTAAATTCAGAAAGGCTCATAAAGCAGTGAACAAACAATAGTATTTTTTGTCTTTGGTCAGTAAACAGCTTAAACAGATGAATTTTAATATTTTATTTTCCAAGTGGATATCCTGCACTACTGTAAATATTGAGGAAAAAGAAGTGCAGAATATTATTTTAGTGAGAATAGTGTCTGCAAGATCATAGCTTGAATAAATTTTTTTGAATCATGTTCTTTTGCATATTTAGAGAACTGACTCACTATGAGCAATTTTACCCAAATAAATATCAGTTGAATTGTCTCTCTGTATGCACCCTCTCTATTCAAAATCAGAATATGCATCCAATGGGCTCTCCAAGACACATATGGATGTATAATTTGTAGAAACCTAAGTAGAGGCCCCAGGGTGAAAAATCAGCCCATTATCGGCAGCTTCTTTGTCTCTTCAGTAGCCAGTTACCCTGGGACTGTACATGACACTCTGCTTGTAGATCTATTTAAGTATAAATTCATTATATAGATTGTAATGACTATAATAGCAACTGCAAGGATAGAGAATAAGTAGCAAGGACCCAGGATATAAAAATATCTTCTTGTTGAGATATCAACAACTTGAATTTCAGCAAGATTCCAATGGGAAGAAACTGCAGCTCATAAAAATTAAGTGCTTTATTGTTATACATGGCTGAAAAAACAGGCCTGCCATTTAGAAAATTCAGTTCTGCTGGGTTATAAGGACAATTTTAATGGAATCATAGATTCATAGAACCATAGGCTAGCCAGGGTTGGAAGGCACCTTCAAGATCATCTACTTCCACCCCCTGACATGGGCATCTCTCACTATTCCAGGTTGCTCCAAGCTCTGTCCAACCTGGCCTTGGACACTTCCAGGGATGGAGCAGCCACAGCTTCTCTGGGCAACCTGTGCCAGGGCCTCATCACCCTCACACACAAGAATTTCCACTCAATATGCAATCTAACCCTTCTCCCTGTCAGTTTGAAGTCATTTGCCCTTGTCCTGTCCCTCCAGGCCCTTGTAAATAGTCTCTCTCCATCTTTCTTGTTGGCTCCTTCACGTACTGGGAGGACACAAATATTTCACACAAGATCTTGGTTATCAGGAGCTCTTGAATGACCTTAAAACCCCATAAAAATAATAATCATAATATAATATTTGATGTCCCATAGTGAACACTCAAGTTATATAACATTTTTTAGATTTTGGAGTTCTATTTCAGGTTTAGATATGCACCCAGGCTCTTGGCATTTCCTCACATTTCCATCCCTCCTGGTGGGACAGATCAATTCGAACAGACAAGTCAACAGCTAGACCAGGAAAGGAAAGACTCCTGTGTCACCTGGTGGCAAAAAAGCAACTTGGATAACCTAGAGAAAAAGGAATTGGGAACTGAAGGAAGTACATAGCATGTGATCCACAAAGAAGATTAGTGGAATTTCTAACTCCCTTTCTTCAATAGCTGGAAGGGGAGAGAGAAAACATTTTATAACCACTGAGGGTTCCATCCTGTGCTCCACCACACTCCACCCTTTAAACACAATGAAAATGCTGCTCTAGGTGTGGTGACAACATGTCCCAGAAGACCTAATTTTTAAAATTTATTACGTGTATTTGGAAACCAACAATAGTCACTTACAGGCATGGAATGGTAACTACTTTTCACTTTGGCAATTACCCAGTAATTCCCATTTCAGAGAAAGAAATTTCTTATAAATGACACATTGCCTCAAAGTATAAGTATTTAACCTTTGTTTTATCTGAGAAATTTTTTATTGCCATCACTTAAAACTGCAATTGCCAAAAAACATGAACAGTTTTAAGCAAGATGCCTTGTACCTTGTTTCTACTTAACCTAGTGTTCAGAATTCCGAGACAATAATTCAAGTATGTTCTAATTCTTTAGTATTGCTGAACTTTCTCCTGTCATCTGTTCAGGAAGAAAAAAAAAGTATTCATAGGGAAAATTTGTGCAAATAAAATGAAAATAAGCTATCTAAATTAATGAATTCTACTCAGAATAGTCACAGAAAGACAATAGTATTCTCCTTTCTTTTAATTTTAGATAATTTGTTACAGCTTCCTAAAATGAAGAAACTTTTTTCTTAACATTAGATATTTGTAAATAAACCAATATTTTTTAACAAAGTGAAATGAAACAGAAAAATTTCTGATCTTGTAATTACAAAAGATATGTTTTAAAAATGTATGTAGAGCATTAAAAAACCCTGAGGATGACTTTATTGGAGTGGGGAAGCATAGGCTGTATTTTTTTCAATTTTATCTTCTCCACATCCAAGAATTTGTGATAAAGTACTTTTAGAGCCAGATATAAATGCAAATTACAGTGTTTTACACCTTCTAGTGAATATTTGCCCTATTAATTTATCTGACAGATTTCTGAAGGCATTAACATTATTGGCATCCACAACATCCTATGGCAATGAACTCCCCTGATTAATCATGCATTTTGTAAACTTCTTTTTTGTTTTATACCACCTGCCTACTCATTTCATTTGATGCCTGTTATAGTAGGAGAAACAGAGAATAATTCTAACTCATTGACCTTCCCTGTACCTTTCATCATTTCACTTACCTCAACTGCATTCCATGTCAGTTTTCTTTACCAGACTGAAAAATCTTAATGTATTTTATCTTTTTATATAAGCTCTACTCAATTCTGATATTTTACCCATCTGCATAACTTTTTTCTTTTTCTTCCTTTTTAAAGCAAAGGACAGCAGAAATAAATTGTGTCCTGTTCTGATATCAGCTATAAAACATTAATATGGATTTTCCTGATGAAACTAAGTTTTCTATATAAGTACTCTGAAAGTTGTAACTTCCAAAGTGTGTTTTACTTGAGAAATATCCTTAGAATTCTGCTTTCACCTCAGAAAAGCAGTTAAGAAAGGGATTATCTTTCCTTAGGCTTCAAGTAGGCAATTTTTTCTTCACCTTAAACACATACTCAAGATTTTTATAGGTCATGAAGCACTCATCATTTGTATAGGAAACATTACTTTCAGCTAGATCTTAGAAAAGCTCTCAAAGCTTTTTTTCAGAAGGTCAGAAGAAAGACATAAATTTAAATAAAAATGAAAACCATGGATAATTTACACAAAAGAAAAGTAAGTTTACAGGCAAGATTGTTACAATGATAATATGTCCAGATAATGAACTATGTGAAGATTAGGAATGCAAATTATAGCTAAAAAAAAAAAATTAAAAAAAGAATTAATGGTCACTTTTCATACCTCAAATATCCATGTGTTTTTTATATGGATATCTTTTGTTAGGATCAGTGGATTGAAAGGGTAATCATGAGCATTGAATAGTTGCTTATATTTAATAAATGTAGTGATGAGTTGTGGTTAACTTGGGTAAACCATCAGCACAACCACCACCCTCTGTGCAGTCTCTCACTAAATCTCTGCTGTCAAGGTTCTCATATGGATAAAGTTTGACTTCTAGTGCACCTTGGAATGAGCCAAATCTCCACCTTGATGAATTGTGGTTCACTGAGGCAGGATTGCGCAGAGGTGATTGTTCAGAAAGTGCTGAGGGAAAATAATCAGACACACTTCTTCATTGCTGCTGAAAATCTTGAATTCTTTTAAAAGATAGGAGTCTAAATTGGTTTTTTTTCTTCACAAAAGCCATCTGGGTCTATTAGGACAATTCCAGAGTGAACATATTAAAGCATCTTTAGGACTAGAGCTGTTTCACTGTCTCAGGGGAATGACAGGGCTTGGGAGTGCTGTGAAGTTTTGAAGCCACATTCCTTATCTGTTCCTAGATATGCCTATCAAAACAATGTTATTCAGAAAACACAGACACTGTCTGATGAAAACTAGGAGCACTGTGTGCCTTAAAGCCTATTTTGCAGTTACATTTTAGGGATATTATTTATTTAAATATAAGCACATATATTTTTTCAGTGTATTTCAGATGCCTACGTTTGCAATTTTGCCTGCTGTCTGATTTAAAACCAAAATGAAATAAAGCAGTTCAGAAAGAATGAAAATGCAAGCAGATTTTTTTGGCTTGAACAAATGACCTCTTTGTGTTCTTTCACACTCTTCATTCTCAATTCTAACTTTGAACTTTGAGTATTGAGGTTAAAGCAGACCATATTATGATTTAAGCACAGTTAGTTAAATAATACATTATGAAGTACTTCCAGAGCTTTACAATGCAGAAGCTTATCATAGTTAGAATAATTGAATGATAAAGGTGCAGTCACTAATGATAATTCTCTGTGATTACATGTCAGGTTGTTTGAAGGACAATGTTGACTACCGGAAAGAGGAAACTTTTCATATATATGCAAGGGTAAGTTAATAACATTGATTTGTATTCAACCTCTTAATTCACCAGCTAAACAATATGAATTGTTAGCCAATGGTTAGGTTTCTTGTAATGTTGATTACGTGTTAAGTGTGAAAAAAATATCATGCCACCACTTCTGTTGTGGGTGGACTTCATGTCCAGCCTCTCCCCCACCAGTGTCCTCAAGTCCTCCCCAGGGCTGCTCCATCTGCTCATCCCCAGCCTGGACTGATCCTGGGAGTTGCCCTGACCCAGATCTCTCTGGATGGCCCTGTCCTTCAGGTGTGTCACTGCACTCTCAGCTTGGGGTCACCTGCAAACCTGCTGAGAGAAGCCCTAAGATACTTACTGGGAAAAACTGTTCCTTAATTTAGTATTTCACCTTATAAATTCAGCTGCAAGTATTGTTCCTTTAGATGCATCATATTAGAGAGGCTAAAGAAGAGTTGTGTCACATTACAGAGCTCTGTATATAAGTAATGAAGTGTGAGTTTTTTTCAGAAAGATATCTCTTTCTTCAACACTTTAATTTATGCAGCAGAATGAGCCAGCAAGATACACAGTACACAGAAACCAGGAAGAATTTAATACTTTTTTCCCCAGTGCAACATAAAGTCATATTTCCGTATTCGCTGTTGGTACTTGAAACTCATTACTGAAATGAAAAGTTGGAATGCCTTTTACAAAGACAAAAACTGCTGGTGTTACAGGCTGAAAACTAAATAAATAGGTTATTCTTTGTTTAAAAAATATGATGGTGGTCCCATATCAATCACATACTAGTTTGAAGATCATGTAGAATAAAAGTTTTAAAAGAAAAGTTTTCCTAATATATACCATTAATTTTTCCCCAGACATATTGCAAGGCATTTAGTATATAGTGTATTTACTATCTAATTAAATTTAAGAAAAATAACCATGTAGAGAACAGCAGGCAAAATTAGGATCAACATTTGAATGGATGCATATATTTAATTATCAGCGTATTTATTGATACTTAGAAAAAAAAAACCCAGACAAGGTTATTCTATTTCACAGATTCTCCAGATTCACAAAATTAAAGAGACACCTGATGGTCAGAGAGGTAGACAAGGTGCTGAGTTCCACTGGAGCTTCAGGATCCTTCTAGGAGTTCCTTCAACACCTGGTGACCTAGGTGGCACAGCAAAATCCACAAGAGTGGGTCAGATACATAGGATTCTCTATCCCATTTGGGGAGAAGGGGGAAAAAATCAATGTCCCATCTAAGGAACCACCCATACTCATCATCTAAAATTCTGAGTACTTGGGAAGGGTTTTTCATCACATGAGTATCAAAAAAAACAGTTTGGCATAGCAAGGTTCATGCAAGTACAACTCTGCTTTTTATTCTTTGTGAATTTCTCACATCTTTTTAAAACGGAAGGCTAAGAGGGCAAATTCTGACAAGGGCATTCAGCAATTTTTATCCATGTCGAGAAAAACACTCAGCTGGAAAAAGGCTAAAAATTACCCTAAAAAATTATCTGAGGTAAATATAGAGTCTTTTCAAGGTGGCTTAAAAGTTGACCACGAAAGATTGCAATTATCAAAACATTATACCTAGCACAGAAGAAAATAGGCTTTCAGGAAGGACCTAGTGAGTTGTCACTTTGAGAAAGTTCAACTCAAGCTTTCTGATTAATATGTCTGTAATGCAGCCAACGCACAGGCCTTTGATAAATCTGATTATTACTGTATCAAATAAATGGCTCATTTATCATCCTTTATGTAGCTTGGCTGTGTTCACATGCATGTCAACGGAAGATAATCACATAGAGCTTGCAACAAAACAAATTGGTTTGTTCTAGCTGGCGTAGTAATTAGGGGAGACTGGGAGGAGGAAGATCAAAGATTCAGATTGTAAGAAATAGTGAATGCTCCACAAAGGAAAAATAAAATCAAAAATTGTCCTGGCTGAAGAGCATTGTTCAAGTTAAAAGCTTGCAAATTAAGCAAAAATTAATTTCTTGACAAGCACTCAGAAAAAACTAAAGTACATAAAATCAATTGCTATCTACTGGGCAGCTACAAAAATTAGAACTTAATTTTTCAGATAGGATTTGTAGGTATTTTGTACCGGTTTTCAGCATGCAACAAATCTCCCAGAGCCAGACTGTGGGTTTGGCTGATATTTGAGTATTTCCATACAAAGGAATGCCATAATATGGCCTTCTAAATACTCTGCCACTCATACACTCTGTGTTGTGTTTTCTCACTGGTTTCTAGTATTTTTCATCCATGCACTGTAAATAGCTAAGCCCTACAAAAGCTAAATGAATTGGGAAACTTCAGTTAAAGCAAAATTAGAGAAGGTGAAACAAGACCTCCAGGACACAGAAGCAAAGTCAGGTGGGGTGCAGACTTGATGCCAGTTTTTGAGCTATAACCTATTCCCATACCTTGATTGAGGCTCATACTCCATTTCCTCTACCTACAATCACTTTTTTAAATTTCCGTTGTATCAAACCGTCTATTTCTGTCCACAAGCCACTCTGCCTCCCGTAAATTCTTGCTAGTATCCAGCCCTCATTCTTCCTTACATTTCACTCTAGTGAAATATTTGGTCAAATTGTGTTCATTCAACTGGACGGCTCAAATTCTTCTGCCAGTAACCCATTCAATTTGTTATTTATTACTGCTTATATGGAAAAATTACCATTAAAAACCCTGTAGCTGTGTTCAGCTGTGTTCAGCTCTGTGCTGGCTTTCTTGTGCTATCACAGTGCAGAGAAAATAGTGCTTGTTCAGAAAAGTAGCAAGTAGAAAAATGACAAAGTGTTTTCCTTTTCCTGTACAGATTCCCTCTCTTCTTTCCCTTCCCATCACTGACTACTGGTTTTCTTCTCCATGTTTAAAAATGATAATTATTATTATTATCTTTCTCATACTCACTCTTGCTTTTTCATTAGGTCTTTCTGCTGATTTTTGTGACTGATAAACATTACCATCTAATATCACTTTTTATTGCCTTGACAGCATTCTAATAAATGATTTCATTATATATGAAGTTTCTTTTTAAAAACAAAATCTGCATTTTAGTTCATATTCCTTGTGCACAAAATACCTAGAATTTGAAAAATCATCAAAATCATGAACACATTTGGAAAATTCAGTATATACTAGTAAATAGCTCTTGTCTCTCTTTCTTTAATAGTACAAAAAGGTGTTGAACAGAGTGTTAACTGATGTAGTCTCCATTTCCTGATACCTCCCAAAGTTACTTGGATGATGGAACCACCTCTGATGCTCTCTTTGAATTCTTTCTCTGCCCAAGGAAAGGATTAATTAATATGATTAATTAGTGTATTATTTCTCCCCATAAAGACTCAAAAGCTTTTTATACATAATGAATGACCAGCTCCTTCACAGTAAACCCTGTTCAGCCCTGGGAAGGCAACACCTTGTGCAGAAAGTCTGTAACATGGAGTGAAGAGTGGCTGTGGCATCGCCTGACTGCCACAGCTGGATTTTTCCTGGACAGAAAGACCACTCATCACTTTTCAAAGATATTTTTTAGCTGGAGTTTCTCAAGTCTGAGAGTCTATGGGTGAGAAAGATCTGTTTGCTTGTCACACTTGCTTTGGGCTCTTTTACTGTATAAAGAAGAGATGCAGCATTCCAAGGTGAGTCATGTTATAACTGTGTTATGACAAAGAGCCTTATATTGTTTCTCTGATCACTTCACCCTCCCTCTGTTTCAGTTTCCCGTGCCATCTGTTGACTCTAAACTTCTGAAAAAATGTTCCTCTTTTTCAAAACTTGAAAAAAAGAAGGAGTAAAGATATGAGAGACCCCAGAAATTATTCCCAAGTGAAAACTGTCCATCATATTGAAGGAAGCTTGCAAAATAAACAGGAAGTCTTAGTTGTTTCTTAAGGAAAGATGAACAGTGTAGAAGAAATATTTGTTTAGATGTTGTGCTATGACAGGAAGAGATCTATAACAGCATGTCACTAGGGCAGACAGTGAGAACACGTGTAGTTTTGTTCAGAAACTCCTGTGTGAGTCAGTGTTGCACCTCCTGAGAGGTGTCTATTAAGCATAACCCAAAGGCAGTGAGATCTCATGTTATCGACACAGGCAAGTAGATATGGAGTTTATAAAACTAATAAATACTGTGACCTGAAAGTTGTGAAATTTAATAGCCAATAAGCAATGTGGCAGGGCTGACAAGAACGACAAAAAAATCAGCTTGTTTTAAATATGAAATAATCTTCCTCTCTTTGACTGAATTTTCATCTCACTCACCAACATTTCTCTGGAAATCACAGTGTGCTTAAATATTTAACCGCACAGGCACTTTAGCTGTGTTGGGAAATGAAGACAAATTACAGGCACTGGCAGATATTTGGTCCCTTCCTGGGGCCTTTAGTGGAGAACGTTCAGATTTAACTGCACACACGTGAATACTGAACAGCAGTCAGTCCCGTGCGCAATAGATGTTCTTGATGTACCTTGCCAACAAGAAGTAAACAATATATCCATGGGATAATATCTCTTTTAGACAATCCTAATCACCAGCTGTGTATTTGCAGGTACTGAAAACCCCCTTCAATAATAGGCAATCACAGCATGTTGCCAGGTGATTAATAATAAAGATATAAAAGCTACTTTGGTCAGCTTTTATTTAGTACTTTTTTATTTAATTCCTTTTTTTCTGAACTACTGTAAAAGGAATCAAGGATTTGAGCATTGAACTCTTTGGAAGGTCATAAACAAATATTTCCAGTTTTTTTCTGAAGTGTGCAATGTATTTCTTCCTTGATCTCCTCCAATACTACACCAGATCCAGCAATTAGCTGGTGCCACACACTATCTTACCTCACTTCTTTAGTTTAGCATAGTGTAAATCTATTTTTTTGTTGTTTCTTACTTTTTTGTTTTTGCTTTACTTTTTAAGTTTTTTGATGGCATTACAGGCCAAGACAAGAAATACTAATCTTTAAAGTGAGTTCAGTAAGCATTTGAGCAATCAAAACATTAGGTTTTCCTTCACGTCTCCACAATATATACACTATCTAGGCTTTATTGTCTCTGTGCAGGCTCAAACTGATCAGCAGGTGTATATAATTTACCAATAATTATTATGATATTGTGCAACATTATCATCTTTTTCCATTGCCTACATATGCAGTCTAAAAATCTGAAAAGTATGGATGCTGATCAAATGCACATGGAACACATGAGATGTTTCATGCATTGCTGTACTAGTGACTATTATAAACTACTCTCCATCTTAAATGCTGAAAATAAGCATATTATAACAGTGTTTCATAATGATCAAAGTAGATGTGACATGGCAGGCATCACAGATGTAAATTTCACAGAGTAAATTTCACTTGGCTGACAGGCTTTTTTCCTTTTCTCATTTTTTTTCAAAGAAAATTACTTTGAATTTTATTTATTGTTTCTAAAAGAAAATAAGTTTCCACACTATGCACTATAATTAATATTAAATGTTTAGAAAAGAAACACGTTTGTTTCATCTTAATAATAATAATAATGGCCCATCTTCGCGAACGAAGATTTGGGGAAAGGTCTTTTTACCTTTCCAGCCTGCGCAATGGATTTTTTAGGTGAGACACAGCCTGCGCTGAACTGAGCCCACCCTTTAATCCTAAGGTTCATCTGCCGGGGCCAAGCAAGCTTGGACAATGGCAGTGAGGTCATCTTATATTAAAAGCTATAAATGATTAGCTCTTTAATCTTCAAATATTCTCACTTCAAAATAACTACGTAAATTATAATTCTTGTTCTACTATAATTCATTTTTCTGTAATTATATTTTTTTCACAGAAGCTGTTTGTAGGTCCCTGACACTAAACAATGTGTGATGCATTGCAAAACCAATTTTACATATTCTGAATTTCATAACTTCCTATCCAGTGCTAATGAATGGGTTCCAAAAGGGAAAAGTAATTAAGGCCTGTAGGTGTATGTTCAAATGTGGTGAAGGTTCATCACTGTTTATTAAGGGATAAATCCACAAAAGAACTAAAGAAGGCACAGAACAAATTGTGTAAATAAAAGCACAAAAGGTCACTGAGTCCCTAAAGGCTTTTTTGCTTTTGGATTCAATAAAATATGGGGTTTATAGACAACCTAAAAACTCTTTGCAAGATAAAATTCCAGTGAGTTCAGGACTCTCACTGGTAGGTGCATCACCAAACTGCCTTATGGTTTACCAGCCCAAATCCACCTGTTTTCCATCTGAGCTGAGATTCTTGGTGGTGTTGTCATACAGACACAGCAAGGAAAAATAAGCACAAAAGAAAGAACAGGAAATATGCTGTGAATTTACATACCACTGAAGTCACAGCTACTCACTTCAGTTGCTTTTAGAACTGTAAACTGAATTCTGATATCATCTTCAAGACTGATGGCAACTGTCTCTGTAACTTTTTGCTGTCTATATTCTTTCTTAACCAAAAGGTATTCATTTTATAGATCTCTACATCTAGATTTTTCTGAGACAACTTTTTAGCTTTCTAACAGACAGAATATATATTCATTCCAGCACATTCAAAAAAGTGTTAATCTTTGGCATTTTCTGGAAAAGGTTGACATTATAATAGCCTACACTAATCAGAGGATGGTAATCAAAGTCTGGAAAACTGTTTAGGGAAATAATTTATCTACTTAAATAGAGTGAAATTGTGAAAATGTGTATATGCCTTAGCAAACTTTATATTATGTGAACATGAAAGGGGAGTTTTAAAAAATAACTTTGGAAGATTTTTGCTAACCAAAATGCATATGTAGAATGAACCAGAAGGGAAGAGCCCTGAGTGGGAGTTTATGAACTTTTTAGTAGTAGTAGTAGTAGTAGTAGTAGTAGTAGTAGTAGTAGTAGTA
>NW_020925148.1:507243-508457 GCF_003984885.1 Neopelma chrysocephalum
TAGTAGTAGTAGTAGTAGTAGTAGTAGTAGTAGTAGTAGTAGTAGTAGTAGTAGTAGTAGTAGTAGTATTGTCTGTTCTTTTAAGCACTTATTTTTCAGCTCTCTTTAACACCCTGTTGATAGCCTACTCAGGTATTCCCACTGCAGTCCTTAAAGAAAATGATGCTGGCCTTTCGAGAAGAAAAGGAGAAATGCTCCATAAACTCTTTTTCAGATATTTTCAGATTACAGTGTGTGGTAGGATCTCAAATTAGCCCTAAAATGTTGCTCCTGACTAACCCCCAAGTAAAATAAAATTGCGTGGCATTTGCACAGGACTCTGCAAAAAGCCTGTGCAAGGACAAAGAAGCAAAGACACTTTGCAGACACCTTCTTGCAATGGCTTGTTCCCATCACTTTGGTAAATTACCTGTGACTATGTGAAATGAGAAGTGCCTTCATCCTAACACCTTATTCCTTTGAAAGTAAAGCTGACTCCCATTTCTCAGAGAAAAATCACAGTTTTTTCCATTAGGTAGATGGTTTTGTTGTATCTGATCATATCCAAACAGGACTTCTACGCAGAAACTTTCCAGGTTACCAATTAGGTACCAGTCTGTTTTTTCAGAGCAGCAAAAGCAACACTTTGCTGATTGAATCCCCCTGTTACTAACAGATACATTTGTGTTTTTTTGAGAAAGAAGGCTGGACCATTGTGTGTGAAACCCAAGTAAAACTGCTGATACCTTCCAGGACTATGAATTAGATGATCAAGCCTTTTATGTTTAATTTTTCTGTATTAATAATACATACATTTTTTGTTCTGCATGTTCTGAAGTGACATCTTTTATATTGCTATCTTTTCTATATTTCTATAGGTAATAACCAAAGAGGCAACATACCTTCTTTCCACTGCAAACAAATTGTTTTATAATAAGCCTGACATAGAATCATAGAATTAGCTGGGTTGGAAAGGACCTCTGAGATCATCAAGTCTAACCCTTAATCCAACACCACCATGGTTACTAGACCATGGCACTAAGTGCCACATCCAGTCTCATCTTAAAAACCTTCAGGGACAGAGAATCTACCACTTCCCCGGGCAGCCCATTCCAATGCCTCATTACCCTCTCTGTAAAGAATTTCTTCCTAATATCCAACCTAAACCTCCCCTGGCACAGCTTAAGACCATGCCCTCTTGTCTTACTGATAGCTGCCTGGGAGAAGAGACCAAC
>NW_020925148.1:518457-570120 GCF_003984885.1 Neopelma chrysocephalum
GAAAGGGAAAGGGAAAGGGAAAGGGAAAGGGAAAGGGAAAGGGAAAGGGAAAGTTTTAGGCTATTCATGGATGAATGTCTCATCAAAGAACTATTTTTAGATGTTTCCCAAATGGATATTTCAAAACTGCAGTACTTGATTAATTTACATTGTAGAGGTCAAAGTATTATGAGTAGATAGATAGAACAATTTTGTTGTGACAGAAATTTAGACAATTCCATCTAATAGAGTTAAATTTTACTAATGAGGCTTTTCTAATAATTTCTAAGATTACAAGTGTTTTGTTTTCTTTGTTGACTGTATCTGCATGGGTTTGATGAGAATATGCAAAAAGTTATGTAAAGACATTCTTTACACACTCTCAGTAGCTTTCAAGACCAATATAATAGTGCAATGTAGATATTGTATGGAGAGGTCTTTAAAGAGAAGTCCCTAGATTTAGTTAGAAGATAAAATAAATAAACTTTCTAATATTGGTGTTTAATTAAAATCAGTCCAATTTAACATACAAAAAAAAAAGAAATTCAAGTCTCTGAAGCATGTAGTTAATTGAGTTTTACAGTTTATAAGTTTATAGTGCAAGCTATTTCTACTTTACGTATATTTCTTATTTCTTCTGCTAAATTAAAACCATTAAAAGTTTCTTTGACTTTTTGGGGGTTTTGGGGGTATTTTAGGGTTTTTTGGTAAAAGTTTTAAATTGATGTTATGCATTCATTAGGGACGTGCATTGATTTGAAGCAGGAAAATAGTTCCCAAAAGAATAAAGCAAAAATTATAATATCTTTCCTAATCCCTACCAGTGAAGAATGCATAACACATTTCTGGTAGTATTTCAAATCAGTTCAACTTCTTTTAATGATTGGGTGAAGTTTTGTGAGGGAAAGAGGAGCTATTTCTAATAGATTTTTATTTATCTTTCCAGTAAACTCAATGTTCTTTTTCAACAAGGATTACAAAAGTACCTGAGTATCTCCAAGTCTCAGGACTCCAGGATGACAGTGGTCCAAAAAAGTAAACATCTGATTAACACAATTACCTGCTATTTAATTACAAGTTCTATTTCTGCCTTGATTTTTCCAGGGTTGTTTGTTTTGGGGTTTTTTTGTTGGGGTTCTTTTAAGAATTATTTTAAAATCAGATGATTCACTCAGCATAAAATAGGCTGAGCCTGGTAAAGACAACCTGATGAGATAAACAATCTGACTGGAGCTTGGAAATGAAGCCACTCAAAAAACTAATATTATTAGGAATTTCACTATATTGTCCATCTATGGATTTTCCGTAGGAAATAAAAGAAAATATGATAAGGAAACTATTAATATAAATTAGTTTCACCTTCAGATGCATATATTTTGGGGAAAACAGATGTTATAGAAACAATAGACAATATTGGAAGAAATACTTAGCCTATGTTGTGGGATTACAAAATTATATCATATTTACTAAAACATGACTGGCACATATCCCTTCTTAGCTCTGCGAGTTAGCCTGCCACGAACCTATTAGGGAACTTTTTATTTTTAAATGACTCAGATAGTGGTAATAGGAAATACTTACTCAAAGCTACAATGAGTGCTTAAATAAAATTAATTGCGCAATGATAAAAATCACCGGTAGCTGTAAGAGCTGATTACTTTGAAGCAACAGGCAATCTGGGAGCTTAAAATATATCTCTCTCAAACTGAAAGGTAAACTGGAAGTGTCCAGTTTTTGTTTCCCAGACATCTGTAAAGAGAAATGCGTAACATAAATATATACATTTTTTGTATTTATTAAGAAAAGCTATGAATTTAGTAACATATGATTTTCCATGTATGTAACATGGCTTTATGATAATGGCAATTAAATTTTTAAAAAAGGGAAAAAAGGAAGAATAGAGGGAACCACAGTCCAGTCAGTCTCTATTGTGGGTGGTAAGATTTGCAAAGGTGTAGAGCATGAACTAACCTGCAAATAGGTGGGTTGGATATCTCCACATGACCTTGTCTTGCAGAAATGCTATCAGAAAAAAACCCAACCTCAAAGCCACCAACAGGTTTTTAAAAAAAGGTTTTAGCTAAAAACTAGTACAGACAACAGATGATCACATCTGCAGCTTTAGATAAAAATTACATTCTGAAGTTCACCATCTCCTAGGCATTTATGAGTAATGATCAAAGCCTAAAATCGTATCTTAAGACAATTCGGACATCCAGCACCAAACACCAAAGACAGGCGCTGTGTGACTCTCCAAAACTACTCACTCAGTAAAATATTCTCCTATAAGCCTGAATTAATTGTTTACTTGTCATTGCCTATTGAAAACCTGAAAAAAAAATGCAATAATCATTCCACATACAACTGCAGTGTTGCCTACCTGAGTATGAAAGGGTTCATGCTTGCAAACAATGCTCTTCAGCATTTGGCTGTGCAACATGCAGGAACATTATAATCCAGGTGGGACTGAGGCCTTTTAGAGACTTTGCTTTAACCAGTCTTTAAGAATCACACAAAAAAAGAACAGGAGAACCAACAAAAAATCCTCAAGAAGAAAAAAAAAACAATCAGCTGATTTTTGTTTGTAGTATTATTTACATTACTGATGCCTAGAAACACTAACCATGGTGTAGCATCTGTGTTGTGCTAGATATTGTACAGATATAGATCAATACTGTGGCATTTCACCCAGAAAATATAAATTGACTACAGCTTAAGATCTTGAAATACAAATTATGGAATAGGATAAAATTCCTGGAAGAGTACTTAGAAAAGAAATCATTATTAGATGTTTCAAATAACATGTTTTACCATGAAGACTTTCCTCCCTTCTGGAATTTCTCAGATAATGGTGCAAATAATTAATGGTCAACTTTAAGTCTCCTTTGAATGCAGTGAGTTGCTTCTATTTTAATTTTCATTTTTATCTTGCCTCCAAACAGTATTTGGGGTAGGAGGTCACACCAGTACAGACACCCTTTTGCTTTTCATCCCAAGTCTGCATTTCATCACCGAATTTCACCTTCTACTTGTTTAATGTAACATTGTCAGTAAAAATTTTGAATTGTAGCAGGAGGGAGTAAAGGAAGGTGACCTGGGCTGATGTTTCTTAAAACCTTTCTTTGAAGACAGTTTAAGGCTACATTGAGGCAGATGAAAGGCAAAGTTTTCTAGGGCACAAAAATGACAAATTTCTTCTGCGTCTTATGTGAGGATTTTTTGCTGTTTTAAAATGTTCGTTTTTTCAGACTTTTAGCAGTTTCCATTTTCTCTGTCTCCTTACACAGAAAGTTCTTTATTACTATCTGACAGCCAAGAAAAAGATATGTCAGTCTCATGTCTTTTTCTCACACAAAAATAATAAATTTCAGGTTGCAAGGAAGTTGAATCTCCATGGTATAACCAAGTATGCAACATGGAAAAACTAGCCTTAATTCATATATTGAAGTGAGACACCTAAACTTCATTTTTGACTGAAAAGCAAGAGGATAAATGATACTGTAACATGTGCATATATATTTATTTTATATGCTTATAATTAATATTTAAAAAATGTTTATAAATAAGAAGCAGTGAGACACAGAAGAAATATGTATCTTTTTAGTAAAAGTGTCCAAAACCACCAAAAATGCTTTGTACTCTCTGTATTAAGAGATGTAAACTTAAAGAATTAGTCTTGACAATCTTCCAAAAACCTTACTCTACTGTAGCACTGATAATTTGAATGTCCAAGATGTAGAGGTCAGCTGTGATATCAGGTTTTTTGGAATGATATTTATGGCTAATTTTCCACTTCTCAAACCACAACAACCTAACATAGAAAAGGGACCAAAATATCTGCTCACCTCTATTGAAGTAGCAGTTGAATGTAATGATGACAGAGCACTAAATTTTGTACTACTGCTCATTTAGGTCATAAGATCTGAATTTTATCACAGCAGTACAAATGTAAAAATGTGGAATATACCATATGGATTCATAGCTACAACTCTTAGTTCAAACAAAACATAGTAATTTTTATTTCAATTCTGAATTTTATCTGAATTTTATCACAGCAGTATAAATGTAAAAATGTGGAATATACCATTTGGATTCATAGCTACAACTCTTAGTTCAAACAAAACATAGTAATTTTTATTTCAATTCATGCCTCAATCTGGGTACAGAATTAATACTCCATATAAATACCTTAATAAAATCTTTTTTGTTGTTATCATGGGTTTCCTTGTTTTGTGTGTTTTCAGAAACATTACTGGGGTAGGCAGGGAAAACTATAACCAGGAGATAAAAAACATGAGCTCTTTCTGCTCCTGAGAAAAATTCTGGAAACAGCCAAAGTGATGAAGAAAATTTGGATTCAGATATGCATACAGCTCTTATTTCAGTTATTAGTTGGAATAATTAGATTCAGAGCCATATATGGTTTAATTACTCTGAAGAGACAAGTAGGGACTATAACCGATAACAGTTAATAACTTCTGTAAAGATTGCACAGATAGTAGAAAACACACATTTTAAAAATTTCACTTCAACTTCTGAAGTTTTTGATCCCAGGAGATACCAGTTAAAGGTCCAGAAATTTTAATTTACACTTGAAATAAATTTTGTACACATTTTCATCTGAGACGCTACTTCAGAGCATGTACAACTGCTGTCTGAGACTCTCAACCAGTGTCTGACTATGTTATGCAAATATATGCAGATTATGTTATAATGTCAAGACAAAACAATGTTATTGCAAGTCTATGGAGATGAAATTATGAATAAAAAAACTGAAATAAAATTAAACGAATCCCAGAGTGTGCCTATTGAAGTGATGTTACAATGTCAGAATTATATTGGGGGACTTCCCTGATGACCCAGTTGTGGTATCCATCTTGAAATAACAAATTGTAAAGCACCTAGAAACTCTCTTTTGCTGTATTTTGTGAAAGAGAAGCAATGTTGGAAATGTTTTTTACACTGTAAATTCTAAATCATACCTTCTTCTTCTT
The DNA here is from genome assembly GCF_003984885.1 of Neopelma chrysocephalum. Classification (NCBI taxonomy): domain Eukaryota; kingdom Metazoa; phylum Chordata; class Aves; order Passeriformes; family Pipridae; genus Neopelma; species Neopelma chrysocephalum. The sequence goes on from NW_020925148.1 coordinate 523,431, forward strand.
TCATAATAAAAATCCAAATTGAGAATAGATAGATGTGAAGGAAAAATCCAATTACTACTTGGGTTGTAATCAGAAAAAAAATAAAAGGAGGGGGAAAAAAAAGAAAAAAAAAAGAAGAAGGATATATAGCCAGCTATCCATTTAATACAAAATGTACGTCCATTACAATCAGGTGGAAGACAATTGCCATATTTCTGAAGTGTGTGACTGGGAGGTGGTCAGTGACTCTCAGAGGGACTCTGATGACCAGAAGCAGGAGCCTGAAGGAAGGTGGAGTGTAACCTTTAGAAAATGGACCAAAATATCTACTCTTCATTTTATATAGCCTGTCTTGCAGTATTTAAACTCTGATAGCAGTTACAGTTGGCCAACAGTTTTCTAAGAAAGAGGTGTAAGGGGAAAGCAATATCCCATAGCCTGAGCAGGGTTTCCTTGTCAACCTGTTTTAGGAATGAGATGGACAACAATACCCTTGATCTGGACTAGGAGGTCAATAGGTTCCAGTTAAACCATCATAATTGACTGTGACGCAGTGAGTTCTCCAAATTGAACATGACTCCATTGTGAAGTATTTTCACTTGGAAATAATGAAGAGAAGAGGGCACCACTGTCCAAATGTGAAACTCAAGATACAGTTGCAATGAAACACCTACTGCAATATAAACCAGTGCATAGGTTTACTAAATTCCAGTTATTTCTTGGCAACTTTCCACATTTCTGCTCTACACAAGAGAAATAAAAATTATATCAATCTCCAGTAAAAAGTTAACCAGTTAGTTTACATTTACAAGGGATTTACAACTGGCACATGGTTACTATTCAGCAGTGGCTGCACTGTAAATTCATATGTACAAACCAGCATAAAACCACACCACAAACTAGGACTCAGTATTTTTATAGAAATTTGGGAAGAGGTAGTAGCTTCAAGTGTGAAACAGGATTTGGATAAAGTGGATATCCTGCAAAATGGCCACCCACTTCTTTGGTGTTTACAAGTGCTGTGCACAGTCTTCTGTAGAATAAATTTCTTCAGTCATTTCTGGAGTTCTGCCCATTCCCATAACAGAACCAGGATCCACCTTCTGTACGGAGTGGAGAAGGCCCTAGAAAGGACATTGATGAAGTACAGCAGCAGACAATTTTGCCAGCAGAGTCAAGTAGCATGATGCAGGTATAGAATCACTAGAATCAATAAATCATTAAGACTGGAAAAGACTTCCAAAATCACCAAGTCCAACTAAGTCCAGTTGGCACTGGAGCAGGAGAGACCCTTTGAGCAGCAGCCCTGGGGAGAAGGACTTGAGAGTGCTGGTGGGGAGAGGCTGGACATTGCTCAGCACAGAAATCCCCCAAGCCCTGAGCTGATCCCACAACATGGGCAGCAGGGCAGGAGAGGATTCTGCCCCTCTGCCCCCTCAGGTGAGACCCCACCTGCAGAGCTGCCTCCAGCCCTGAGAGCCAAGCACAGCCAGGACATGGAGCTGCTGGAGCAAGTCCAGAGGAGGCACCAAGATGATCAGAGGGATGGAGCAGCTCTGCTGTGAGGAAAGGCTGGGAGCATTGGGATTGCTCAGCCTGGAGAGCAGAAGGCTCTGGAGTGACCTAATTGGGACCTTCCAAGACCTGAAGAGAGCCAAAAGGAAAGATGGAGAGAGACTATTTACAAGAGTTTGGAGGGACAGGACTAGGGGAATGGTTTCACCCTGACAGAGAGTAGGTTTAGATTAGATATGAGGAAGAAATTCCTCCCTGTGAAGGCGGTGAGCCCCTGGCACAGGTTGCCAAGAGAAGCTGTGGTTGGTCTACCCCTGGAAGTGTCCAAAGCCAGGTTGGATGGGGCTGAAGCAACCTCATCTAGTGGAAGGTGTCCCTGCCAATGGCAGTGAGTGGAATGAGATGATCCTTTAGGTCCCTTCTGACACAACCCATTCTATGATTCTATGATTCTTTCCTTCAGTTTCACAGACTAGTCATCAAAACAATTGTTTTGACACTTGTTTTGGTTTGAGCCGCCCCCCCCAGGGAGGGTGTTGGGAGGGGTTGATTCCAGTTGAGTTCCCACTGAGGGACCAATCAGAGCTGTTTTTTCGTCCCTGTGAAATTAGATATTACAACAGCCAGAAGTTGTTGGCAGAGTGAGTGTGTGTGAGTGTGAGACCATGAGGTGAGAGGAGAAAGGCCTGCTGACCCCCCTTGTGGGGGGGGGCCTCTTCCCCCCCCAGCCAGGCTGCGGGGAGCTCAGGACAGTATATTAACTGGACTGAGTGCCCGTGGCCAAGGCTAAGGGGCCTTTTTCTCCCCCACTGCCCAGGAGAGGCGGTGGCATGGACTTGGAAGCCAGCCAGGGGGGTTGGAGCTAACTAGCCCCCCGGCAGGCAGGCTTGGTACTGGAGCCAAACCAGGAGAGGGGCCAGGGGTGGTCCAGAGCCCAGAGAAGCAGCTGCAATTCGTGCAGAGCTGGAATAACTCCAGGCAGAGAAGAGAGAGACCGAAGCAGCCTTGCTGTTCCCTCTTTCCCCCCATAATGGCAGGGGAGAGGGTAGTGACCTTGAGTGAGGCTGAAGAAAATGGGAGATGGGCCAAGCAGCTCGGAGGAGGCCCTACGTTGCCGCGGTCCGCGGGGGGAAGGGAAATGGGACTGGGCACTGTAATAAGGGTTCTGACACAGTTGAGGTCTCGTGCAGCAATGCCGTTTATTTGGAGGGAACAAGGGTTTAAATAACGTAGGTTTGAGGGGTGGATTCTAACCTGGGGAGGCGCAAGAGATTGACAACTCAGGGAAAAGTGTGATAGGGGGATAGGGGAAAGGTGGGCGGAACTCCCGGGTCTCTGAGGAAATGAGCCAATAGTAGCTCTCCCTGCATGGTGGCAGGCTGTGACCAATGAGCAGCAGAGGAGCGGGAAAACTGGGGAGACAGGGTAACAAACAACTTTTGGAGGGAAAATCTGAGGGAGAAAAGGGGGGCAATATGGAGATATGACAGAATTCATAACATTTAACAATAAACTGAGGTGCATAAGAATTCATAAACACACAACAATAGACTGGAGAAAAACTGTCAGTCTGGTGGGTGAATTATCAAGTAACAGGTCCCTTTAGATCCCATTTATGCTTTTCCAGGCAACATATCTTTCCCAGTCTGTCTTCTTATCCAGCACACTACGTGAGGTTTGGATGAGGGTAGCCAAAAACTGAAGGACAAGGAATGCAGGGGATGGCCCCCCTTGTCATGTGGCAAGTCGAGCTGAAGCTGCAGCAGCTAAAACAGAGAGGAAGCCAAACCAGCAAGTTTTTTCTGGGTAAGGACTTTTGGTGAAAACTATTTGGGGTAAAAAGACTGAGCAAGACCCAGAAACCGTGCAACCTGGAGAGTGAGAGTGAACATCTTACTCTTTGGGAGGAAACCAGGGGGAAAGGACTCAAAAACTGACTCCCTGGACCTTTCATAATGAAGATCTGATGACACAAATGTTTCCCTTGCAGCTCAGGAGGAGACCTAGCAGGAGTTGAGGGCTGGTGGGGGTGCAAGAAGACCCCTTCCCGGATACCCCAATGAGGGAGAGACTTTTAACTATCACCCTGAAAACTTCTCCTGAACTGATGTGAGAGGGTCCAGGAGTGGTAGGGATTATTATTAATACTGTGTATTTATTTGCTCTTTAGTTTCTATAGTATTTAGTGTGGTAGTAATAAATTGTAATATAATTTCCCCATGCTGAGGTGTGCCTGTCTGAAAACTTCTCTTCGGTGTTGAGGCAAATTGTGGGGGGAGTTTGGAGATTGGATTTTTGGGGTCAACCCCCACAACACTCCAGTATAAAGGTAGGAAAATACTAGGGAGATAATCACTGTTATTGCCAAAAGCTTAATTTTTTTAAATTCTGACTTCTTTTGCAATCCCCTAAAAATGGGAAGATTTGGCTCCTTCTAGATAGTGTCCAAGCACTTAGGCATAGATGCAGAGATGATGGCTCAACACTGTGAAATGAAATACCAAAGAAAGGTTGGCTACATGCTATCCCTGCACTGTTGCTGCCTGGACAGTCCGAGACAGGAAGGCAGCACAGTCAGGGTCAACCACATGGCACTCTCATTACTGGATTCTCAATGGCTTCAATTAACTTCTAATTCAGTCCCTAATCTGCAATGGAAAACAGGAATGCCAAAAATAAGGTCATAGAATTTTGGAATACTCAAATATCATAATGAAAAGTGTGAGATATTAATTTGGCTTAGTGAGTTTCCATTATTAAGTGTTTTGAGCTTGATGAGGCCAAAGCTGTATTTTTACATTTCTGGTTATGCATGATTAAATATTGAAATGTGATGCCTAAATTATGCAGGTAATATTATGATCTGTTTATGAATTGCTCTTGGTGGTAAGGAAAAAGGTACATGTATACCTCTTTATTAGTGAGTGAATTAATAAGAGGGAAGCTGTTGCTTTAGTTCAAAAGAGTAAGAACAATAAAAGCCACCATTTAGTAAGGATAGGGAGTACTTAATTTTAATTGAAATCAATAAGATGCAAATGGTTACTAGATTTCACAGAGTCTATCAGAATTTTAGAACATTAGGCCCTTCCCTGAATTTTAGGTATTCTTTTCAATTCTTTGTAGCCTAGAGAATTTCAGATTTTGCAGCATATGTCTTTCACACAATTACATGCATCCTTTCTTTTATATTAATGTTATAATCTTCAAGCTCCATAGAAATCTCCTGGAGACTGTCATATATCTCAACTATTATGTGGAAGTTTTACATATTGATTTAATGTCTGAAATAAAAGTAAGTAATTACCAGTGGAAAACCTGTGCTTTCATCATACATCTATATCCTTTGAAATATTTTCCTACATAAGAAAACCCCATCAAATCTACAGTGATATGGATTTCTTGTAAAACCACAATCATGCTGCAGTCAAAGATACCGAAGCTGGGAAGATTTTCTTAGAGATGATGGCAAAGATTTGTAATTACTTAAACATTTTTCTGCTTCATTTCCTCCTCCTTAAACATCCTATCTCTTTTGTTTTTGACAAACCATGAGTAAAAGAGTTTTTCTGACAAATATATTCATCTATTGAAAAGAAATGAAGCAAATAAGATACATTTCCAACGACATAAGAGTAGTACCTCTTAAAATTGCAGGCATGAATTTCAGACTATACTTGCTGACCTTTCTTGATGCTTTTTGCTCAGAATAAAATATATAATTAAATATATACAGAAAAAAGAGCATGCAGATTAGTTCAGATCACAAAAATTAATGCTTATGCATTTTTCTTTTATATGAACTAATTTCAAGGTTCTGTTTCAATAATACAAGTTTTTATTAGAACACCATTGTCTGGAGTCTTATTTAATCATTTTCAATGGAGAAACTTCACAGATGAATTTGTTGTGTGGAAACCTTTGTCTAGATTGACTAGTAGGTATAATCTAATAACAGTAAAGGACTATAATATCAAAATGACATCTAAAAATATCTATACTAACACTATGGGTCTCTTGGTCTTCTTATCAGTTTGATCTCCTCAAGGATCCTCAAAATGCCTCAACAGTCCTCAAAAGTCCTTAAACAGCTGGTGAATCATCTGTATACAAAAGAAAGTAGGAAGTTTCAGGGACTTCTAGATAAAGGAGAAAAATGAAAACTGCTGACAGATCAAGGTGCCCTCAGCTTATTGTAAAATTAGATACATAGAAAAGTTAATTTCATTTCATAGCCACATGTTATGGTTTGGAGCTGGCTCCCTGCCAAGTCTCCAAACTTTACCACAAGGAGTCCCCCCCCCACCCCAAACCAAGGGAGAAGAGGGGAAAAAACCCAAAAGAACCAAAAAGGAGAGAGAGACAAAGTAATGTATATAAATATATTTACACTTATATTTCCAGTTATATACAGTTGAAATATATATATAATTTCACAGGGAAAAGGGAAAGGGGAAGGGAAGAACAAAAACCAAAATAATACATATATATATATGTGTATATATATATATATTATCCCGATCAGTAGCCCAAGGTCTAGCAACTAAAAGAATTAGCAGAGAATATCTTACTACTCTCCTTGGGACAATGGAGAGTCACGCTGGGGTGACTGCCGGCAGCCTCTGCCTCCCAAGGTCGACAAGGCCTTACGAGGCCTCACTCTCCAAGCCGACAGACTCAACACAGGGAGATCTGCACCTCCAAAGCTGCCGGAAGGAAAGAGAGCGAAGGTCCTTCCTCCCTTCTTCTTATACCCCAGTTTACGTAAAAATCGTAGGGAATACCGGGTAAATCTGGGCACTTCCTTGGTTACAAGCTGGTCACCAAGGAAGGCCTAGGTCAAACTACCACACCACACTATTAGTTAACTGATTTCTGCAAAAATCTTACATTGAAAGAACAAAGCCATGAATCCTGCAACAAAATGAAATGAAAGCAAAACAAACAAACAAACAAGCAAGCAAACAAACTACAAATAATTAAAAAAATACCCCACAGGCTTTTTTTACAATCCATTGATTTCACAGTTGTGTGTAACAATATTTCTGAATGAGTATAAAAATGTATAATGTCCCCATCTCTTTATGCTGAATTGGGAAGTTATGTTTTCCACGTCTATGCACATATTTCTGTTTGAAGTAGTTTAAAACCTGTTTGAATGTTTTTCAAAGAAAACATGGTCATAATTTCTTCAGGAATGTATTTATTGATCAAATATACTTGTGCTTGTATACACCTGTTATTTATTCACATGTCTAAAAATTCTGACAATTCCAAAAGGTTTTAAAGTCTACCCATAGCATATTTCATGACAGGTAAAAATTCTCCACCTGCACCTGGCTAAAATAAAATATCAGCAAATATTTTTATTGAAATCTTTTCTGCATAAATGATGTACAGGAAAGCAGAAATACTGTCTTTACAACACTTTTTAGAAAATAATTTTGCAGATGTAGCCCATTTGTCTGTTTGCACTATTTGTCCCCATTTTTTGTGTGGTCTGCAAAGAACGGAGTTTCAACTTTGGAATCTAGTTCACTAGCTGAACATATAGCTATGTCTCTGTCAGTTCCAAAATATTTCTTAGGTCAGCCCACAGCAATAAGGGAGATGTGGTCATCATTAAAACATCCCCCAAAACTCATTTTTAAAGCATTGGATTTCTCAGGTGAAGCTCAGTAACAGAAACAGAGCACAGTCCAACTAAAATAACAGTTTCTGAAAGGGAAATGGAAATTAAAAAAAAGTGTGGAAACATAAAATCCTGGTGTCCTAGTTAGAACAGCTGGGACCAATTCATCACTGGATGGGTGTAACCCAAACCTGTGTATTCTATAGCCTTCCATGCCATTTCCCAGAAACTGTTATCAATAGAGCATTTACACCCTCTGCCCAGAGCAGCCCGACTTCTCAGGCTATAAACTAGGCGTTAAAAGGCCTGCGAGATAGGAAGATATTCCTGTCCTCACACCCTTTGGTGGAATTCCCCGCCCTGAGGGAAGGACTGAGCATTCCTGCCTGAACTGGAGAATATATAAACTTGGAGTTTTGGAACCTTTTTACCACTCGTGGGATCCAGAGGAAGACTGCAGCTCACCGCTCTCAACCAGACTGAGACCACCGCCCTCAACTGGACTGCAATCACCACTTTTGACCAGACTGCAACAGCTCTCCCACCAGCAGGTTTTTCCCCTCTCCCTTTACTTTAGACTCATGGGGGCCCAAGGAACACCACTTTGTTCATGCCCCAGGGTGCTGGGTTATACATTTGGGTTTTGTGGGTTAAAACCAATTATTTGTCTGTATAATCGTACTTATTGTATTATTTTATTAAATTGTTATTCTGACTTATAATCTCTCTTTTGAGTTGAGTTCATTTCCCCTGTTGGTTAACTTTTAAACCAGCACACCTGGTAATCCTACACATCTTTCTACTGTCTTCCTAATACTACTTAATTGTACATATCTGGAGTCAGGTCAGAGTTGCACAAATGTTACTCATGGCATTGCACCCCAAACAATCCAATACTCTTTCCTTGCTTTCTGTGACCTTCAGGTTTATTTTTCTCTCTTGTTCTCCATTCTTCCCAGGTACTTACTGCCACAGGAACTGCTGTGTCTTTCTTGATATTTTTATTTAGCCTACACATACCACTTCGGTAACCCATAAATTAAACAAAAAGAAATATGATGAGGGATTAATATTGTTTCCAGTCACATTGGCTGAAATTCTGCAACCATTAAAAATCTGTTGAAGTTTTGCAATTGATTTCAAACAAGGCAAGATTTCATTCCCAGCATATTGAAGTAACGTCAGCAGCACACAGAGGGAGCTAAATTTTATATTGAAATTACTTTTTGTCCAAATAAACAAATTCCCTCACAGTAAGAGAGGACAAGAGTGTCTTATTAGCTGCTGTAAGGGTGCCAAGCATTCTCACATTACAGTTCTGAGGCAACAGCTGAAACCATAAAACCCCAAGAGAATCATGTCATACAGGTTGTCAGTGGTACATCACACATCATTCTTTAGTTTGGACAAATATTCACTGTAAATTCTCTGGCATGAGAAGTCTGGTGTGGATGTTACAAAGAGCAACTCAAATTCCAGTTTGCTGCATGTCGTACGTTATAACACATAATCAATTCCTTTTCCTATTATCCCACATCATATTTCATGTTGTTCTGTTGTTTGAGACTGTCTTTTTTGGGGGAACTCAGAGTAATGGGAAAATGAAAATCCCTGCTGTGGCAGAGATCCCTTCTTTAGGTGGTGTTTGGAAGTGATATAACACCATTGTTTTTATTAGTACTGTGTTAGTACTCTTCTACTTATTTTTTCCCCTTTTCTTTTTATGTTTACTTTTTCCTCTGAGATATTATCCTGCTAGGTTATACAGTGACTCCTTTAATCTCTCTGGGAGAATTCTTTGTCTTTATTTCCTTTTTAGCCATCTAAGTCCTAGCATTCACACTCCACTGCCACAAGCAGTTTTTATTTTAATAGTCCTTCTCAAATCTTGTTATAGGCCACCCGATTTTTAGTTTTAAGCCTACGACACATGAGGTGATCTTGGAACTGTCACTTAGCTTTAGGGCAAGATCAGGAACAGATGAATTTTTAAAAACGACTGATTGGACTCTTGGGGGAAAAAAATAGGTCTAGGCCACAGGATGAAATATTCAGCAAAATAAACAAGAATGCTGAGGCACATGAAGATGGAGCACTAAGCTGGCAAACTGACTGCTACTTCACAGGATCCCACCTTTGTGCTGAGCACAATTAAAAGCTGGACATCCTCTAAGGTCAGGATGAGGGCAGCTTTGGTTTAACTTCTCCATTCCACAAAGTGAGGGGGGTGAAAAGAAATACACAGTCAGCAAATTCCCCTGAACAACTCATGTTTGTTAATTAAAAGTTGTTTTCTCATCTATTTTCTTTCAGTCTACTATCCTTCTGTCAGGTCTAAACTGCTGATCTGATAATTTCCTTCAAAGAGACTGGACTCACTAAGCCAAAGGACAGATTTCTGTTGGTATGAACAGGAAGGATATTGCCTTGAATCCTTGGCCTGCACATCCCTCCTACACACAGAAACACATGAATAAAAACCCTGTGTGCAAATATGCTTGACCTGTGTTCTGAGTTAACTAAAGTTATTTCATGCTGTAGTTAACCTATGTCATCTTTTCTTTGTTACAACTCATCTCACTTTTTTTAATAAAAAGGTGTTTAAAATTGGGAGTTTCAGGAGTACAGAATAAATAGTCTAACTGTAACTAAGTAGATGTGGAGCAACCCCTGTTTGGAGCATTTGTATCCTTTTCTTCCAGTGGCACATTAATATTTGGCAGCTGCATGAACCTGTCTGAACCATCCTGTCTCCTCTCCCACTTCAGCTTTACAGTACAAGTTCCTCTTTTCACACATTCCTAACTTCTCCCCAGTCCTTCTTAATTTTTAAGGTCTTTATTGTCACTGTCTTCCACAGTTAACATGCTTTTGAACAGCTCAGTCAACAAAAATCCATAAATGGTTACAAATACATTGAAGTAGCTAAAAGTAAGACCTGAATTCTCAATACACAAGGAGAAGGAATTAGTGTAGGACTTCCTGGAATAAGAATGGGATTTTTTTCAAAAGATTTCATGTTAGTGTGAGTTGCTGGGCTGTGAGGACAGTGATACTGAGTTTCTAAAGTTTTTTTTTTTTTTTTAAGTGAAAAATAGCTAGGGCACTATGAATACTTCAATACTTCTGAGGACCATGGAAAGATTAAACTGCCTATCTCACAAAATTGCCCTTACAAGGACCTGAACGATGCTTGAAATGGTCTTTTTTTAATACTTTCAGTGGATTTTCAGCTCTGCACAGATTTAACTCTGCTCCACTTTTTTCTTTTCGTGCTTACACTACTCAGTTTGTTGTAGTTATTGCTCTTCATTAGGACATCATTAAACAGATCTTTGCTTTTAGGATGCTGAGATTCATCCAGATGACCAAAATCTCCAGCCTCACTATTGTATATAAAATTTTGGATGTCTTGTATAAAAATTTCCAACTGCATGGCATTTTTTATGCTTTATACATACATATTTTAAGTCAGAGATCTCAATTTTCAGTCTTGCATTAGCCCCCTACAAAGATATCAAAAAATAAAAAACACCCCCCCAAAAATAAACAACAAACCAAACCAATCCCTAAAATATCAAAAAAAAGCCAGACAAAAAACTCACAAAAATCTACTTAATGTTACAAAATGGCACCTAGCACTAAAGAAAGATTTTGATGCACCTCTGATGCTATGATCACGAACCATTGCATTATTTCTAAACATTCAGCCAATTTCCTTCCTTCCTACCTAATTACTTGACAGATTTACCGCTTTTATCTCTACGTTTATGCAAAGAACAGATAACATTGATCATAAGAGTGGAAAAACTTCCCAGTAGTTCAAAGACTGAAGGGTTTAAAAATGTTTTTCCTATCTGAATAGCTTTTTCATCTCTCATGTGCACATATACAAAATTACCATTTTACAGATATTCAGGTTATACAATTAAATAAATATATACTCTTTTGTACGCTATGAACGACAGTATTTAGACTACTTCCAATGGTGTTAAGGATTAACGAGATGAGAATTGAGCTTCATGTTACAGAAATTACTCTTTTTTTTCACCATGAAATCCTAAAGTTATTGATTTATTAGAGAGGACCCAAGCAAGTTCTGTGGTCCATTCTTTTATGTCAGGTAACACCAGAAGCATTCAAGTCACATTTAAGAGAATTTTGTCTGACCTGTAATTAAAAACATTCTATTGTGGAGATTTGTAGTCCTCCTTAAACAGTTTTCATCTATTGTCTTTACGATTATTTTCAATTTTTGTAGTGTTTAAGCTAAATCTTCTTACTGACAAGTTAACAAGGCAGAACTTATCTGTTTCATATCCTTCTGCTTTGAAGGTGTATTTTCAATACTTTGGGACCTGTAGTGCATTGTCCCTTCATCTTAATTTGTCCAGACTAATCAGGACTTTTTTGGTTTTGAGGGTTTTTGCGTTTTTTTGTCTAACTTCTCCTTATATATTTTTATCCTTTTTTTTTCCTGGAAAAGGTCTTGCAAACACTCCAGCAATTGATTCTCATCCTATCTGTGGATATCATCTTATTTCTGCTAAGACTACAGCTCCTTGTTTGCCTTTTGAGTTTCATTCTCTCATTGTACAATTTTCCAATTTTTTAAGATTACTTTAAATCTTAAGCTGGTCTTCCAAACTGCTGCTGATTTTCAAGTGCAGCATTAGTGTTCTCTTCATCTATAATGCTTAACTCAACATTCCAGAAAAATATCAGGTAGCACCTTGATCAAAATAGATCTGGAACATCTTTCTAGTCTGATGTTGAACCATTGATAATTACTATGAAAATACAATTCTAGAAAAAGTTTTATACCCTGAATATGGCTGTTTGAATAAATCAGATTTCCCTAGTTTGCTTGTAAATATCACACCAGAAAGTCAAAATCCCGATTTATATGGTTTACAGGTTGGTCATGGACATACAGATGAGAACAAGAACAGTGTGACATGATTTCTTCCTGGCAAGTCCATGTTGACTGGCATATCATTTGCTACCTCCTGAGAGTAAACAACTCATTGTTTGCCTCTGCATTCTTTAGTTCCTTATTTGTGCATTTGCTAGGTTTCAATATTTCTTAGATGTAAAGATGAACTCATGCTTAGAAGTGGAGAGATGGAAGAGAATCATCTTTTTCTTTGAATATTTTTCCTATTAATGGGATAACAGCCCTCATTATGAAGTTGCCATAGGACTTAGATCTTGCTGTGGCAGCATCTTCCTGTGTCAGCATCTTCCTGTGTCCGTGTGAATACCTCATTGTTTACCCTTGTCTTCTGTGCATCATTTTCCCCAGTGGTTCTCACCCCTTTGTGGTGCAGATTGGCTTAATCTACATTAAAGCTTAATCCTTTCTCTCCTCTACATTCGCTGTGTTTTCCCTGTGATTAAACACAAATTTATGGTTTGTGTGGGCTTTCCTCAAATCAGGATGTGAGTTACAGTCAAACTGTCAGAAATAGGATGAGGTTGTATGAACTGTAGCAGGATGCAGGGGGTGAAGCTTCCCATGATTAAGGGAACCAGAACTAGTGAGAGATTGTCCATCCTGCCTTTAAGTAAGGAAATAAGTATAAATACACATGGTGAGTTGACCTCGGTTTGCTACCAGGTACCCACCAAGCTGCTCTATCAGTTCCCCTTCTCAATGAGAGAGGGGAGAGAAACTGCTGAAAAGCTCCCCATGTGTTGAGGTAAGAAAAGGGACATCCTTACAAATTCTTATGTTCCCAAGTCCAACTTCCCTCCCAACTGCTCTCCCTTCTCCCCACCAGTGGCACAGGGGACTGGGAATGGAAGTTGCAGCTTCCTTGCCGCCAAGACTTTGCCAAGTAAACCCAAAACAACACAATTTCTCACTTGAAGTATTCCAAGCGGAAGATTCTGATATCCCTGGTCATATCTCTTGCCATTGGTTGCACTACATTGTTTATTTTTGCATCTTTTGGTAAGGAAAAATAGTCATTAGACCAAAAAAAACCAGTCAAATTACTGAAGTCTTAGGTCATGTAACTTCTTTTAAATGAAGTAACATATTTAATCACATTTACAGTTCCTTCTTGATCCCAAATCAGTTCAATCACTTATCAATGGTGCTTCTTTTTCACACCAGGACTGCTCTTATTGTTGTTATCTGAAGGTTCTGTTGCATCTTGCATGAATTTACCAACTTCTGTTCATTTGCCTAATGGTAGCTTTCTCTGCTGTAATTTGTGATAAATAATATTTGTTAAGAAGCACTACACAAACAGCAAACAGTGGCTACTTGACTGTTTCCAAACAAGCTGATACTGTGATTAGCAAAAGCTGATGTAGTTTCATTGTCCTGAATGTTTCCATATGTATAAACCCTTAACATGCTTAGCAAAAACAAAGTAGAAGAATTACATCTTACTTAAAATAGAATTTGGACCAAATTAAAAGGCTTAGAAAGCTCTGAAGGCAACTAGGATATTTTGCATAATTGCTCTAGATGTTGATAAAATAATTTCTTTGGGAAATGCTGTGCTTTGTATTTATGTTTTGAATTTTATTACATTGAGCAAGGTGCCTAGTTTTGATTAAAGATTTAATACTTAATACCTCATTTCCTAATTCTGCTTTCTATATTAGAATATAAAGTCACGTAATGACTCCAAATATCCTGTGTGAATACTGTAGTGCTGCATATGCCATGCATGAAAGCACTGTAGTAATCATTATGCATAAAAACAGCTACTGAGTGTGCATCGAAATAATTGCAGCTTGTATCAGTTAATTTGGACAACATGAAAACTGCTTGAAAATCTGCCTGTACACTTGAACTATTGAGATATGGGATGTATATACTGCATACACTTGTACTTAATCTCATATTTCTGCATGACATGGGGTGAATGCTGCCTGCGTAATGACAGGAAGACCAAAATTTCACAAACAATAATACACCCACAGTGCAGTGGCTAGGTGCCAAATACCTCTGGTGTCAGAAAGAGGAAGTTGTGAGACACAAGTGAGAGTCACACAGAATATTATGAAATATTCTTCACTGCTTTCTTAACACATTCCCCCGCAGAAATAAACCACTGAAGTGAGAAATGGTCATCATCAGTTGAGGTAGTTACAAAAATTCATCTGATTATGCCTTGACTGTACTATAAAACCGTTTGCTAAAGCAAAAAGCTTGAGACAGTCTTGCAATTACTTGAATTAAAATTTAATTCCAGAAATTTAGTTCTTTGATATGTGGGTTATTGTCTAATTTTTCCCCCAGTTATGGGCACGAATGTGTTGACTATATGTTTGCCTCATTCTTCCATATTTTCAATAAGAGATTTTTCCTCCTCTTCATCTTCCAATCACAGAGCAACTTTCTCTCTTTCCATCTTTTTTTGTTAGTTTGTTTAGAAACAGTACAGTTACTGATTAGGCAGAATATATCAATCACTAAATTTTCCATTTAGCATAAAGAAAATTTTGCCTCATCCTGTGCCAATTCTCATAGTGTCTTCTGTACCCGTTTTCAGCTGTATTTGAGTTGTATGAAAGGGATAAGGACATTAACCCTCACTGAGATAAGAGAAAAATGGAGGATTTTCTGTTCTTTTCAGTTTTGTGCACGATATGCATTAGAGCACAACACAACTGTCCCACAATTCTGAAAGTTACTTTATACCCACAGCTCATGGAGGGCTGCCCAAAGAGGAGAATCACCATAGGCACATTTAGGTAGGATCTGGATGCCAGACAGTCTCAGGTCTGATACAGGTACAGAAAAACTCATATCAGTCAGCAACACAGAGCAACTCAGTTAGTCTTACACAGTCACCAGAAAATTGGAACGAGGTCTTACCAATTGACATCACAATTACAGTGTGGCTCCTGTGCCAGCTGTGCATAAAAAGATATATTTAACCAAACCACTGTGTTTTATGGCTCTCTTATATACTACCCTCAGGACCATGAGCATCCCAGTAGTGATACTAAACATAAGACTGTATGTATACAGTTGGTTATTTCTGAGGCTCAAAAGCCCAAGATAAACAGTAACCTTTGCCATGGGCTCGTACTGGACCAAGGTGGATTCTTGTTCTCCTGGCCTGAACCTTCAGGGCATCAACATACACCAGCTTTTCTGGTCATCACAACAGGGCTTAGAACCTCTTTTTAAAATAAATATGGATTAAAGTTTAGCAAGCAGGACACAAAAGAGTAGATCATAGAATAACAGAATCAGCAGGGTTGGACAAGACCTCTGAGATCATCAAGTCCAACCCTTGATCCACTACCACTGTGGTTACTAGACCATGACGCTAAGTGCCACATCCAGTCTCATCTTAAAAACCTTCAGGGACAGAGAATCCACCACTTCCCCGGGCAGTCCATTCCAATGCCTCATTACCCTTTCTGTAAAGAATTTCTTCCTAATATCCAACCTAAACCTCCCCTGGCACAGCTTAAGACCATGCCCTCTCATCTTACTGATAGCTGCCTGGGAGAAGAGACCAATCCCCACCTGGCTACCACCCCCTTTCAGGGAGTTGTAGAGAGTGATGAGGTCTCCCCTGAGCCTCCTCTTCTCCAGCCTAAACAACCCCAGCTCCTTCAGCCTCTCCTCATAGGACTTGTGCTCGAGTCCCTTCACCAGCCTTGTTGCTCTTCTCTGGACCTGCTCCAGCACCTCAATATCCTTCCTGAACTGAGGGGCCCAGAACTGGACACAGCACTCTAGGTGTGGCCTCCCCAGTGCCGAGTACAGGGGAAGAATCACTTCCCTGGACCTGTTGGCCACACTGTTCCTGGTCCAGGCCAGGATGCCATTGGCCTTCTTGGCCACCTGGGCACACTGCTGGATCATGTTCAGCTTCCTGTCAATCCAAACTCCCAGGTCTTTTTCTGCCTGGCTGCTCTCCAGCCACTCTGTCTCCAGCCTATAGTGGTGCAGGGGGTTGTTGTGGCCAAAGTACAGGACCCGTCACTTGGCCTTGTTGAATCTCATCCCATTGGAATCAGCCCAGCTCTCCAGTCCAAGTCCCTCTGCAGAGCCCTCCTGTCTTCCAGCTGATCAACACTCTCCCCCAACTTCATGTCATCTGCAAATTTGCTAATGGTACACTCAATCCCCTCATCCAGATCATCAATAAAGATGTTAAACAGGACTGGGCCCAACACTGATCCCTGGGGGACACCACTAGTGACCAGCTGCCAACTGGATGCAGCACCGTTCCCCACCACTCTCTGGGCCCGGCCATCAGCCAGTTCCTATCTGAGCACAGAGTGCCCCTGTCCAAACCGTGAGCTGCAGCTTTCTCAGGAGTATGTTGTGGGAGACGGTGTCAAAGGCTTTGCTGAAATCCAGGTAGACACATCCACAGCCTTCCCCTCATCCACCAGGTGGGTCACCTGATCATAAAAGGAGATCAGGTTGGTCAGACAGGACCTGCCCCTCCTAAACCCATCCTGGCTGGGTCTGATCCCTTGTCCATCCTGTAGGTGCTGTGATTGCACTTAGGATGATCTGCTCCATAACCTTGCCAGGCACTGAGGTCAGGTTGACGGGCCTGTAGTTTCCTGAGTCCTCCTTCTGGCCCTTTTTGTGGACGGGCATGACATTCACCAACTTCCAATCATCTGGGACCTCCCCAGTGAGCCAGGACTGTTGGTAAATGATGGAGAGCGGCTTGGTGAGCTCTTCCGTCAGCTCCCTCATCACCCTCAGGTGGATCCCATCTGGTCCTATAGACTTGTGGGGATCCAAGTGGCTCAGCAGGTCGCTAACTGTTTCCTCCTGGATTACAGGGGGGCTATTTGGCTTCCTGTCTCTGTCTACAAGCTCCAGAAGCCAGCTGTCCTGAGGACAATCTGTCTTACAGTTGAAAACTGAGGCAAAGAAGGTGTTAAATACCTCAGCAAGGTTTTCCTTGCCCCTCCTTTTCCTATTGATGTACCTGTAGAAAGACTTTTTGTTATCCTTAACAGAAGTGGCAAGATTGAGTTCAAATTGTGCCTTTTTCTCTCTAATTTTCTTTCTACGTGACCTAATTGCATTCCTAAACTCTTCATGAGTAGCCAGCCCTGTTTTCCATAATCAGTAAGCTCTCCTTTTTGCCCTAATTTCCTTCAGATGCCTGTTGGATGTGTGAATATTGTACGAATTTAGAAACCGGTACATCTGTAAACACAAAACATCGCAAGAGGGACAAGAGCAGACATAGTAGTAGGTTTCCACACTGAAGCTGTGTCATGTAACCAAGCACATTTATAAGTTGAATGTTTTGCTCTATATACTCCTGAAAACAAACAAGATTTTGCAGAGACAGTCTATAGGAACAAGTTAAGTCAGTAGAAGCTGCATTCCGTTAATTAGGATCAAAAAGGAGTGGTTTGGCCTTGACTGTTTTTTTTTGATAAAGAGAGTGCTGTTTCTCAAAGTGGAAAGCCACTTTGAACGGTCTGCATGATAGTGTGTGTTTTTCTCTTGTGGCTGAACACAGCCACCACATGATGTGAAGCGAATGCATGGAATCAAGGTACTGGCTTAGGACGATCCTGGGAATTTTGGCTAACTATAAGACAAACACCAGGTGCTGTTTACAAAGGAACCCTAATAAAAAGGAATGCCAGAAAGATCAGTGGACAAGTCCCAAAATCGAACTCTGCAGCCTCATTTCTTTCAGTACCCATATTTGCCATAACATATTAATATTATTATTATCTCTTATAAAATGAGCCCTTCAAAGTTCACCTTCCTGCCTGAGCAATGGCAGTCACTGGACTGCATGGGGACACTGCAAAGGTCTTTAATCTGCTTTAAGAACATCACTGCACTCCCTGGTTGTGCTGAAGCAGTTTTATTTTCTGCATCATTTGCTGTGGTTAATAGGCCCCATGCTCCACCCACCTGACATTAAAAATAAGAAGCTTTCCTTGCTGATCCAGAGCTGAATCTCAGGTACTCTGCCAAGGCATTCACTCCCCATCAAACAGAATGTTCTTTTGAGAACAATAAATGCTTCTTTTTCCTCCTCCATCAGCATGTCATACTCAGAGGGGGAAAAAACCCCACAGTTTTTTTCTGAGGAAAGTTAATGTTTCTGCCTGTCAGCCTAGAAGGTGACTCTTTAAAAGTTATATTAATCCCTTTTAAAGATCCTGTAATGGGACAAAAGCCAAGCAATAAAAACACCAAAGCCTATGTTACCTAGTCTCTGCTAAACACCCACAGCTCTAAAGGTCTTATAAATGTCTTATTGAAACATGCTGAAGGAGGAAAAAATGTCAAATGAGCCACATATCATTTATTACTAAAGGTATTATTTGAGATTTCTTTTGTGGTTTACCTGTTATATTTCTGGTTTAGCTAGCCCTTTCCTCTAAAGTAATTTAAAATTGTTCCGTGGCATTGAGTGGTTTTGTTTCTTTCACTGTAGAAAAGCATTTATTTGGAATTTAATTCTAACTTGTAAATAAAAGTTGATTTAAAAGGAGATGCTTTCTTCAATTGAGGGCAACGCAAATTTTTTTTAGAATTTATTTTGATCTGATAATATATGTCTTTTTTTTGACTGTGTTTCTGAGAGAGTGAGTTAGTTGTCTCCATCTCAAAAAAACAGAACTTAAGAATAGGTTTGCTTCATTTCTCTGGTATAAATGAAATTATATATGGGTGGACACTTCTCTTTTTTTGTATTTTTCTGACTTACAACAAAAAAATGAGTGCTCTATACTCAAAAAATGGATGTTCTATTCAGGGTGCTATGAGCAAAAATTCAGGATTTGAAATGAAAAGCCCTTAAATATCCTCCTAAGGATAAATCCAGATTCATATTTTCTGCAAGTCCAAGTCTCTGATAGTGCAAGTCAGCATCCTGCAATAGTGTCAGCACAGCTAATGATTGTTTGGCCGTTGGCCTTCAAGATTCATTCCATTCTTGAAATTTCTCTTTGGCTTTGCATTCTGAAATGAAACAAAGTCAAATGTTAGAAGGGCAATTTCAGCAAAAAAAAAAAAAAAAGTGTAGTTAATATAGATTATTGAACAAAGTGTTTGTCTGCTGGCTATTCTAATTCCAACCAGCTGAAAAAATCTACATTAAAATATGGGCACTATCATCGTGAAAAGTCATTCACCTCTCCTTTGCATTCTCCTCCCTCAAGTATCTATATGACAAGAAGCAAGAAATTTGTGTGAGCTGGCAATATCTTCTTTCCCTAGTTAATAGGATTATTTGAAATAATTGTATCTTGAATTTCATTGTTCACAATTTAATTAAAAACAAAAAATCCTGCCTGCAGCTATTCAATTCCTTACATTTTGGCACCTTTTGGAGTTTGGTCTACAGTGCTCGGTTTGACTTAAGTTACTGTTTATAATTTTTAAAAGATAGTGCAGATCAAAAAGCCACCATCTCCAGGACTAATAGTTCATTTCTGCTCCCATATGACAGAAATAATAATAACAAAGAAACAAAGGCAATTAAACACAAACAAATAGGTTTTAGGCAGGGCTTTAGGCTTTGTTTTGTTGGTAGTTGGGTTTTTATAGTGGTGCTGTGTTTTTTTTTTCCTTAGTAGAGTTATTCCCAGTATCTCTTTGGCTTCCTTTTGCTTCATTTTTTCTGGCAGGTCTAGAATTTAAATCAAAGCAGGTCATCAACACATGAAAATTCAGAGTCAAAAAATTGCCCTAGTTCCTGCAATTGTCCAAGAAAATATCCTCTCTCCTTCTCATGGATGCAACATTTATTCATTCCTGTGCATCCACACTTCTGGGATCAGGCAGCGAGGTGATGATCTGTTCATGATGTTCTTTGGAAATGGTTCCTGCAGGCACAGCTTCTCTACATTGGCCACACACAGTTCGTGAAAACAGGATGGACTTTATTGTTATGTTGTTATTATTATCATAATCATCATTGTTATTATTATTATTATCAATGCTATTGTTAATTTTTATATTATTTTATTTTATTTTATTGTTATTCTCCTAGCAGTTTGTGCTGCTGCTCTGCTGGAAGCACCAGAAACAAACAGCCCCATCTTGCCAGGGATTCCAGCTCCTATTTCCATTCCCACATCAGCTTTCCTTTCCCATACAGCAGAAACTTGGCCTCAGCCAGAGCAGACTCTTACCTTTGGGACAAGAAAATTCAATTTTCCATGCACTGTTGAAAATCTACAAGTTCACTCTGGATGAGCACATTTCAGCTGCAGTTATTATTTTGACAAGGGCACACAGCAGAAGCCCTGTCAGGAATTACACTGAAACAAATCTCAGCAGGGCTTTTCCATCATCAACATCAAATTAACTCATCATCATCCTTGCAAATGAACACCAAAAGAAAATGAGACATGTAGCAGTTCCTCACTAAGTTTGTAGATTTTTAAGACTGTATTTCAGTGATTACTAATACAGAATGAAGACCAAAGACAAATTGCTTTAAACTTTTATGTTCTGAAAACCAAACTTCCATTAATAGGAATGTAAAGCAGATCCTGCTTCACTCTCTTTGTATACAGTTTGAGCCATTATGCTCAGTGTCATCAGAACAATACCATGCTCTAGACAAGCACGAAAGAGATATGAAACTATATGATAAAAATTCTAATATTAACTATAAAATTCAGTTAGGTCTTTAGTCAAGCACTTCTGCAACCACAGCAGTGCCTTATTTGTCATTATATGGTATTCATGTCAGAGATTTACTGCTGAACTATAATAACTCTAAATTCATAATTATTAAAATGCTCTTTTGAGGCTTCTGTGCAATATTATTATACGTACACACTTTCATACAGTGACAAAGTATGCTAGCAAAATAAATCTAAATAATGGTGCTTTATAAAGCATCTTTTGTAGAGAAGTGATCAGCCAGGGCATCAGAAGGAAAAGCTGGATGACAACTCCAGTAACAACTTTGGAGGATACTTCTGGCGTGCATATTACGAATTGAATGTCATCATTTAAGCTTTGACTTTTATCTGGTAGATGAACATAGAATTTAGTGTGTATCTCTATGTCAGCTAGAGACACACACAGTAATAGAACTGACACATTGGTTCTGTTGTTATTTTAAACAATCAAATCTGTTTCACCTTTTATTATAGAGGAACTGATGGAATGCAATAGGCATATTGTTTCCACAAAACTGTTTTGGGGAGCCCAGGTCAATTTATGAGTCACACTCAATTTATGTCAGAGCAGTCTGATGACATGAGCACTGAAATCACGTCTTACAGGAGTGTGTTTCAAATACAATCTTATTTACCCTCAGTATTATACACATATTTACTGTTCATTCCATGAATGTCTCTATGGCTTTGAAATCTGTAAACTATGTGCAAGGTGACAGAAGTACTGAAGATAAAACCTGAAATATTTAGGACAAAGTAGAAGTACAGAGAAGAAGTGGATCACAGGGAGTAAAATGACAGGTCATCTCTCACAAGTCATTGACCATCAGATGTGCACAGCCGGTTGAACCACTGGGCTCTTGCAGTGCTGGCATTTGAATGGCTAAATTCAAGCAATTGCACAACTCCTGGGGTGGAGGTTGTGTCCATCAAGAACTGCCCTGACCCTCTGCAGGCCTACATATACATTTATGTCAATCGATACTGCGTTGATCTGTTGACAAATATGAAAGTGAGGCCAAATTTTTCTTTAATCTTTGGCCAATAACTTGGCTACTAGAGGAAATGCCTACAAGCTCAATGGCTTGGGAGGAATGAGAGGTGTCTAGGTATCTCAGAGCAAATGACTCCTGAGACACATTTACCTCATAGGAAAAAAAGGTCTAGTTTACGTCCTACTCAGTCTCGGTTAAATTATGAATTCCAGTGAATGAAATGAGGTAACACTCCTGCAATAGTGTTTGGATGAAACATCAGTGAAAGCTTTTCCTTTTATTCCTCTACCACTTTGTTCTCACTAGGCAAGGAACAGTTCCTGGGGTGTTTTATTATATGTAAATTTCCCTTCAGTGCAAGGCTCGTCACTTCATAAACAATGCAGTAGCAGGTAGTCTGGTTACAATAAAAGGATATTGCTGAAATTGCATCACATCATTCTTCTACCTCAATTTTACAGTAGAAAAGACTGGTTAATGATGTAAAATGTATGTGTTGTAATTCAATATTAGTACAGCTATTTTTGCAATCATTTTTAATAAATTCATTGCAAAACAATTCACATTTTTCTCCTCTGGAAAAAGAACAGCGTGTGTGTGCTAAATGACTAAAATAAAGTCATACTAATTTTAACTAGAAACTGCAGGTAATAATAGTATGTTATGACAATATGTCCATAAACAGTTTAATTACAGGTACAAGTTGAAATGACAACTTTGTGCTACTGTCACAAAGACCATAAAATACTTACAGAATGAGTAATTTGAACCTAATAATTCAAGTAGCAGTTGGAGAAGCACTTTCTGGATCACACACATGATTTCAGTGGGCTCTTTGCAAAGAGTTAGTGCTTTTATTCAGATTTAATAGATCTTGCTTTGTTTGTAACATGTCAAGACAAGGTGATTACTTAGTTACACATATACATGTCTTGTTCCCATACTAAATCAAAAATCAAAATAATCTTCTAAAACAATCTGGTAAAAATTAATTTTCAAAATTACACTGATTTTTGAAGCAAATGCAGAGTTTGACTGGTGTTCAGAAGAACAGCAGATGGAATGTGTCAGGCAGAGGTACAAAACCCAGTAGCTCTAGTGAAATCTGTGGTAGTATGTCTGAAGAGTAAAGCAGTCGTCATTTGGAATGAAAATTGGAGAATTTAGTACTTAAATAGCTGCTATAGCCCATAGATTTGTCTCCAGCTCCTGCACTGCAAATTAAACTACAGACTGGAGTGACAAAGACAAGATAATTATCTTCACTAACTTTTAACAGGGGTAGTTATCAGTGTCAGTCTTCCTGTCCTCCTTTGTGCTTCAGTAATTTCTAATGAAGGTGTAGCAGGAAAAAAATAAAAAGGAACTTTTTACACATTTACCTTTCACAGTCAAGCTTTCACAAAGCCCTTTAAAAGTAATGAATGCAACACTGACAACATGACTTCTCTAAATGCAAACAGTGTGCCAGCTATATCCAAAACAGTTGGTCCCAGTCAGATTTGGGCTGGGACGGTGTTGTCCGGGGGCAGCAGACTGAACAGTCATTGCTTACTGGATTGTAAGTTGCTTCACCTGCCTACTGATTTCTCCAGCTGCAAAGAAAGGAACAGCACTGACCTTGCAAGATCAAGCAAGTTCCTTGTTTTTATTATTCAGAATCACAATGGTTTGGTGGAAGGTACCTTAAGGACCATCTTGTTCCACTCCCTTCAACCATCCCAGGTTGCTCTAAGCCCCATCCAACCTGGCCTTGGACACTTCCAGGGATGGGGCAGCCACAGCTTCTCTGGGCAGCCTGTACCAGGGCCTCACCACTCTCACAGGGAACAATTTTTTCTTTAATATTCCATCTAACCCTGCCCTCTGTCAGTGTGAAACCACTCCTCTCTTGTCCTGTCACTCCATGTCCTTGTAAAAATTACCTCTCCAGTTCTCTTGGAGCCCTGTTTTATACCTGAATATAAGACTTTTCCTAAATTCTAACAGCTCCTTGCTGATTAAAAAAAAAAAACAAAACACAAAACAAAACAAAAGGCACAAAACACTTTTGTGAGAAATATATGAGGATGTGCTCTGCAAGGTTTCTAGCTTTTGTTACAATAGTTCTGGCAATATTACTTTTTCTTTAAATTTAAAGGGAAGTAATTCTAAAGGTTATTGTTCTAAAGGATATTTAGTTACGATAAGATTCTCCTCAATTTATGCATTTCTGATCATAATAATGCCTTTCATTCTCCAAACCTTGCATTCAGAAGACAGTTATGATGGTGCAAAAGTACTTTTTTCTCTAGTCTTGTTCTGAATTCAGACCTAACACTACTCTCACACCAATACAGATGCCCTAGAGTTTAAAGAAAAGGTTCAAGTGCCAATTTTAAGAAAGACAGAGTCCTTCCTGCTACTATTCATAAGGGCTCTCAGAGTTAATGTAAATTAAAATCAGATTTCAAATATTACTTCTGCTTCCCATTCTTTTATCTTGGCTCGCTCACTAAAAGAATTAAGTGTCTTAAATGAGATTTTGAGCTAACACAAAAATGGAAACATTAATCTCCCACTTTGTCTTCAATTCTGTAAAGGCAAGTTTTGACTTATGGCTGCACACCAGCATAAAAAAGGACAAACATTATCATTAAAAACAATATCATGACAACACTGTAAAATTATACCTTGTTTATAATCTGGAATCTCGTGATGTTAACACGTACTTCCATTTTGAAGAAACTCTCAGACTTGGTCATCAAGTTACAGCAGCAAATTGACTTTGATAATTACACATAACAAGGCTACACAATGTAACACAGGTAATGAGATTTTAATTCACCAATTCATCTTGGGAATGAGTACAAGGAGTAGCAATCAGCCTCCACATGCCTTTACACACTTTTAGTGCTAGTTATACCCTGAATGTGTGTTAGCCCACCTGCAGAGCCATTATTTTTGCAGTCTCATTAGGAAGATGGGTTTTGCTCTCATTTCAGGGACCTGTTACAAAATTCATTCTGGCAAAGATGAGTTATATCTTTTTAATAGTTTGCCTGTCTAAAGAACAACACCAGGAGACACAAGTTATCTTGCTGTGCCTTTCCCTGTGCTGGGAGTAGGGAGGGAGGGAGGGAAGGCAGGTATTGCACAGGGAAGGATGGTTTTCATTACTAGTACATACTTTGCTATAAACAAGAATCCACTTCCAAAAACCACCAATCTAACTGTTTAAAAACATAAAGAAATTGCAACTTTTTAACTTTAATGCTCTACATCACCTCCTTTCTACATTAGTGACATAAACCCACAGGTTGTAGAAAAAATAGTAGGTTTGTAGCTACAAGTCATATGGACATATTAAAGGCATAACACGACCTAGAGCATCTAATCTTGGTATCCAATGACCATTGACTTTTATGTAAGGAATGAAGCAGCCTATGTGAAATAAGTTCTCTTGTTTCTGTGCAGTTAATGGGCAGGAGAGGAACCTTTAAAGATCTCCACAGAGAGGAAAACTCCCCAACCTGGATGCCATTGCAATTCAGAGGTTTACACTGCCTCAGACACATCCATGGCTAGTTGGACTCCTCAGGCCCCTCCTTTGCAAAGCACCTTTCCTGCTTTATTAGGGCTCAGAATATTCACACACAACATATTCGCATAATTTAACATCCATAGTGTCTTGGATTGTGCATGATTATGCTGCTTAAGAGATTATACACTTGAAATACAAACCACAATGACGGGTAACTATTTATTTTTTAAAAGCTAATTTCCTGGTACCTTTAGGAAGAGCTGAGTGCCACGGTTCGAAGGGGAGAGGGGAATGGGACTGTGACACAGCACGGACAGGTCCGGAGTCCAGGTAGATGTGCAAATGGAATGCTTTATTGAGGTGTGCAGGGGTTTTATGACTTCAGGCGGGGAAAAGGCTAGAACATGGGGTGCAACATGAGACAGACAAACGGGGGAACAAATCGGGGTAGGGACACAGACAAAGGCGGAGGAACGTGGAAGGAACCGGGGAAGGAAACGGTGAATGGTAACTGTCTCTGCTCTGCAGATTTCTCAGCTAATCAGAGGGAGGAGCGGGGAAGCAGGGAGCAGGCAAACTTGTGGCAAGCCCAGGCATGCCCAGGCTGTGCACTGTGTAGTGTGGATACCAAGCAATACCCATATTTGAAACCACATAATAACGGCAAAGTCCATATAATAACTGTAAAATCCATATAATAAAGTCCTGTCAATTGCTGACTCTCTTCCTCCGTGCCTGGAACTGTTCCCACTCTGCTTCCTGCTCCTTCACAGCTGGGCTTAAGCAAGAAGTCCAGCTCTGTAGAAAATGCCTAAATTTCAGTAATCTACTTTCAATCCGAAATTAAAATGTTCAATGAGGAAACTATGCCAATCAGAATCTGGATCTGGATCTGTTTCCTGGATCGGAGTAAACAAACTTCACTAAAATGTATAGGAATTTATGATGTAAGATATGTCCTAAACCAACACATCTTCAAACAAATAAAAAGGAAAATCAGGTTCATAAAAGTTGTAAAAAAATGTTTCTGCAGTTCCAGTATGTGCTATTTTTATTTGTTTTTACAAATGAAAATTTCTCAAGTTCCCAATAATTTAAATTTTGATGAAAACACACTTTCCAGTTGAACATTTCCAGCTGATATACTTTGATATAGTTTTCGATAAATAAGCTGGCAGTAGTGATCTTTAGATTGGTGGTATCTCAAAAAATAAGTTTATACAATGCAAAGAATTGTTCCAGGTTTAAAGATTTGAAAGTAGTTTGTTTTCTGAACTTCAGGTCATTGGTGGTTTTGGTTTTGGTTTTAATAAATAATTAGATTTTGTCATGGTATTAGGTACAAAGCTTTTTTTAAATTAAATAATTCAGTAGCTCTATGTTAGACCTTTTTACCACTGGTTTACAAGCTTTTAACTGTAACTGATTGAATTGGAAATTTGCCTATCTTTATATCTGCCATCATAATATAATATAATATACTCTATTTTTCATCTACAAATGATCTGGCGAACTCACACTTGCTTTGTGCTACAGTTTAAATCCCTTGGCTTCAGAATGTTATGTTTGATTAGGAAGAATCTTGTGTTTCATAGAAATTTTCTTTTGGTGAGACTCTTGCTATTCAAATGTATTCTGTCAA
Organism: Neopelma chrysocephalum; assembly: GCF_003984885.1. Taxonomy (NCBI): domain Eukaryota; kingdom Metazoa; phylum Chordata; class Aves; order Passeriformes; family Pipridae; genus Neopelma; species Neopelma chrysocephalum. The sequence continues at coordinate 550,337 of NW_020925148.1, forward strand.
TTCAGTAACAGCTTGGGAAAATGAAATAAATTAAAAAATAGCTTGTAAATACTCAGCACAGACTCAGTAGTGTTTAGCAGTTTAATTTTTTTAGGTATTTCTTAACTGAGTGTGGTTTAATCCCTCGCAATCACTATTGCCAGACATCTGTTATTGCCACTGAAAGGCAGATTACAATGAATCCTCTGGAAATGCTTTCCTGAAATGAAAGTAGATGTGACGAATCAGATCACATAAAAGACTCAGAGAATATATTCTGAGAAACAGAAAAGTTTAACTACAGGGAGGGAAGACACAGACATCTATGGAGGAACAAAACTGGAGTTGGGGATAGACCAAGGGGCGAAATGAAAGGATTGCAGGAGATGAAAGGAAACACCAGAAAACCTAAAAAAAAAGTGCAAGTTCCTGTATGTTGGTCACTGTCTTATTTTCTCTGATTCCTTTTGCTTTCTTCACTTGCTCTGTCCTGCTCACTAGGGTGAGGGAAAGGCACTTGCCAAGGTATTGTGAAATAAACAACTGCCAAGCTGTCTCATCTGGGAAACAGCACTACCCATTTCACACTTGCCTTCAAGAAAAACTTCTGCACCACCACCTAATCATGATTTCAGTGCAAAAAGCATTCTACATCATTAATTATCCCAATTAAAATGATGTTAATGGGACACCTCGTGCTGTTAGCTGCACAGATCTTGCAAAGTGTTGAACCACATGCAGGAGAACAAGCATGGATGCCAAGAGAAGTCATCTACAGTCCATCTTGTAAATTTCCAACCTGCAGTGGAAGGGTTGGGAAACTTGGTCACACATTTACCTGAAGTTGTTTCTTGGAAATCTCTGAAAAATAACTGGTAGCCTCAAGAAAATGGGCTTTTTTTTTGGCAAAAGTTTAGAATATTTTGGGTAACAAAATTATCTTACACCTGTTTAGAGGCATATTCCTAGTTATTTGGCTATTAATAGGTATATCCTGTAAAATCTTTGAATTTAAAGTACAGATTAGCCAGAAGAACACTGAACTAAGAGCCTAATCTCATTATTAAACTTACAGTACTATAAGGTCAAGTTCTAATTTTCAGCAAATACTTTACCTATATTCTTTATAAAACAAAAAATTTCTTTTAAAATAATTCATTGAAGGGGTAGTAAAAATGCAAAAACTCCTGACAAAATATGACTATAAACTCATACAGTAGATTCCAAATTATTTTGCGAAAAGAGTACTGTAAAAAAATTTTTTAAAATGTTTATTTACGGGGAAAACCGTTAACAAGTTGGTGTTTGTGTTTCTGCTTGTTTTCAACTCACGACTCTTCTCATGGACAGTACTGCCTAGTGAATTTAAACAGCTGCCAACATTTGCCTGTACTGTGAATTGAGATGCATGTTTTTCACAGGTTTGACAAGGTAATATCATTTAACTTACCAGGGGCATGTAAATTGTAACATATCACAGTATATTAAACTCTTTAATTTCCAGAGAAGCTTTTTAAGTGGTGAAACAAAGAACATAATAAAAGCATTCTGGAAATGGCAATCACCTTTTTTTTAGAGATGTACATCAACAAATATAAATTACAACAAATATAATATCTAGTTCCTTATGAGCTGTTCCACAGGCCTCAAATCAGAAAATCTAAAACCTTCAGAGTTAAAAGTATGACCAACAGATTTATTAACATGCTAATTGTATTAGGCCTTCATTTCTAGCCTGGTTTTCTACCCGTTTCGTTCTCCTGTTTTTATGGCATTACTTTTAAAATAGGGGACCCCTGGTGGCCTAGTGGTTAGCGTGCAGGACTCTCACCTCTGCGACCCAGGTTCGAATCCAGCCAGTCCCCCGGGCAGATGGAGTCCGTTAGGCCTGTGAGGCCATCCATCTATGAGAAGGTCACTCTAAACAAACCTACGTCCTGAGGACCTCACTGCCATTGTCCAAGCTTGCTTGCCCCCGGCAGATGAACCTTAGGATTAAAGGGTGGGCTCAGTTCAGCGCAGGCTGTGTCTCACCTAAAAAATCCATTGCACAGGCTGGAAAGGTAAAACACCTTTCCCAAAATCTTCGTTCGCGAAGACTGGCCATTATATTATTTTATTACTTTTAAAATGTGAACAAAGGAGGGTTCACTAAACCTCTCAATATAAAAACTCTTCGGAGCTAGAAATATTTTGTGTATTGACAACCAACACAAGAACAAATACCTAGAAAAAGGCTAACAACATCCCAGCATGACCTTGTCCTCAAATTTATCCTCTGCAAATAAACAACTCTCTGTGAGCCCCAGTTTCTCTTGAGCAGCTTGAGAAAAAAGCTCAAAGAATTGGTTCAATGTGGAAAATACAGGAAGAGAAATCCTTTTGGAGGAATGGGGAACCCGCAGAGAGATAAGAAAAGAATAGCTCAGAGTTCAGAGAGTCTTGAAAACACTGAGGCTTCAATAACACAGGTCCGTGAGTCAGCACTGCTTAGAAGGGGAGACAGAGACAGCGAGCACATACCTCAGATGGAGTAAAATATTACAGCCCTGGAAAAGCAGAAACTGCTCTATTGGTGTATGATTTCAGTCTCTCTAGACAGCAGTGGAAGGCCTACATACAACTCGAAGAAAGAATGACAAAATAAAGAGCTTGGATATTTAGAAGATAAACTACAATTACTTTCCTAATTATTATTTATCTGTTGATATTGGAATAATAAACTATAGTAACTTGAGCAAAACCTGTAAAAATTGGGGTAGAATAAAAATAATTCCATCTAAACTCTGCTATTTTCCCATAATGTACAGCCTATGTTTTCTGTCTAATTTTGTCCAATTATAAATAATCAAATTCTCTAATATTAGCAATTGGTTCCACTTCCTTAATGAATATTCTTTCCTTATATTCTTAGTTACCTTTTGCCATGAGTACATATTTTAAGCTGTTAAATTCTAGCTTGATTTATATCTTTTCTTCCTAAAGCAGGAAGGAAGGGTCAGGAACTTAAATCAAAATCAGGCAGAAAGTAGAGCAGGAAAAAACCCACCCAAAAACCAACCAACTAAACGATCAAACAAACAAACAAAACCTCCCCCCAAGAAATAAAAGGTAAACAAAATATTTTTCATTCACTTTGTCTGTCATAACTGGCTAGATTGTATACAACATTTCTGTGTTTTCTTCCCCCAAGAAGTGTTGCAGAATTTATCAGCCTTAAAAGAGAGTGAGATTGCTAATCCTTCCCTGCATTTCCTAAAACTCTGAATAAACCTTGTTGTTAAGAGATAAGTACAGCAGAAAGAGGGAAAAAATTATGTTATTTTTCCCATTTCTTGACTTGATGCCTTTGCCATTGAGGATCACACATATATTCTGATTCTTTTCCTATATCATAGCTGGTATCACAAACCAAATGTGCACATGTGCTTCCAAAGGTTCAGTCAACCAGGAAAGAGAGAATTTAGTGTTTGTTTCCTGTGTGCAATACTTACATGGGAAACTCAATATGAACTTTCCTTTCTATTCTCCTTCTTTTTTTCTAACCTCAACACAATGTCAGAAAAATAAAGACTAATGTTTCAGAGTAGTGTTGGAAGGGGTGGGAAAAAGTTGCATATTGAAAGAGGGAGTTTCTTTTTCTTGAATTCTACTGCTGAGCTGTTTCCTGAAGCCTAAAAATTTTACTTGGTGAGTTTTGGGAAATTAAATAATAGCCAGATATGCATCCTTTCTTCTCTGCAGCAGCTAAAGATAATAGTAATTCATGATTTTTGGGTAAGGTCAGACACTTAAAGCACTGTGTGTCTGCCGCAGGCTCTGAGGTTTCAGGAGAAATAAAGATGAAGTACAGTATTCTCTTGCAGAGCAGTTGATAAACATCATCATGCAAGGACTTTTTCACATCTTGATTTTTTGTCAAATCATAAACCATTCCTCTAAATTTGCTTCAGCTGTGTAATCATAAAAACTTTATATAAAACAACATTGAGTTAGTTTAATTCTTCTCAAAGATGGAAGAGCAGGAAACCTGCTGAAAATACAATGAAAGCTCTTCCAAGCATTCTCATGGTTATTTATACAGAGTTACTTCTGAACTGTCTGCATCATAGACTACTGTAAATTTTTACAAAGGCTTCTGCAAAGGGGTAAATTTTTAAAAATGGACTTATTCATTATTTAAACTGTAGCTGATCTTCTTAGTTGTTCAATATTTGATTTACTTGTAGGCAATTTGGAAAAGACCACTTTTTTCCTGGGAAAAATATGTTCCAAAATATTTAAATAATTAAATACCATTCTAAATAAGTAAATTAATAAATGCATGCATGCATAAATAAATCCTTCTGCTCTTTATCTTACATTCTGTTTTTCAGCTGAGGGATTGATATTAGAGGACTATTGGTAATGTTGATGGGAAAAAAATGTCCTTAAATTGAATTATCAGAGCAATGGGGATGTATAAAAACACTCAGAAAAGGTCTCCACCCCAAAACAATAATAGCATTCAAATCTTGGTGCTTCCTATGGGTGAGGAGAAAAAGTGTTGGGGTTTTCCACCTTGGAAAGTAATGGACCTTTGTTATAGACTTTACAGAAAATTATTAACAGTTCTCTGTAGTGCTTGGAGGTTTTTATGCTTAGGTACCTGTATCCTTGCTGATGTGGAGGATTTGAGGCTGCAGACTAAGACATGAACGTTAATGAGGTTGACTCGGGATTATGCTCCTCATCCTGTGTCTGTCAGTTACACCAGATCAGACTTAACTCCACGAGGAGTTTCAAGGAGATGAAGGGAATTGTTCCAAAGGTGCAGGCTTGCTTCAGGGTGTATAAATGGCAGAATATATACTTGTAAGGTGATCATTTATGGTGGCAATGAAAGTTTTTCCTTCAATTTGACAAGGTGATGAGTAATGGAAGAAGATGGACAGGTAATATAAATCTCCCAATATATGCTACTGTCCTGTCTCTTTTTCATGTCTTATTAAGGGTATTGCCTACAAATGGCTGTCTGGATTTCTCTTAGTTACTAATGCAGTTAGAATTCAGTGGTATCCTAGAAGCTTTACAGCATGGCTTCTTGCACACTACAAAAATATCCCTCATCAAAATTCAGTTTGTTCTTGTCCTCCCCAAGCTTCAATCTGATCTAGAGAGTGTTGCTTGAACTCTGCTTGATTTATTATCCTTTCCGCTTTTGCTCATTATCACTGGGTAACCTAATTTACCAGAGCTCAGGTATCCTTTTCATGCTGATTAAAAGCAGCTCTCTCACTCTGCTTGATACAGATCTGTTTCCTTCTAGTTGAAAAAAAATGATGATCTCTTTGTTTGAATGTATAGCTAAACCTTCTTGCAGAAGTCCCATATTTTACCTTACTCTTGTCCCTTCCTAGTATCCACTGAGTATTAATCAAAGTTGACCACTTGTTGCTGTGATTTAACAAAGCAGACAGCTAAACACCACACAGCTGTTTATTCACTTCCCCCTCTTCGCTCTCTCGGAGTGAGAGAATCAGGAAAAGGCAAAACACACGGGTTGATATAAAACCAGTTAATTAGGACAAAAAATGGGGAGGAAATAATAATAATAATAATAATAATAATAATAATAATAATAATGATTAAATAATGTAGTGGTGCACTCTTGCTTATCACTCACTGGTTGGTCAGTTGCCAAGCAGTGAACACTCACCCCAGCTCACTCAGGTTTTTTGTTCAGCATAGAATCCCAGGATGGTTTGGGTTGGAAGGGACCTTAAAAATCGTCTTATTCCACCCACTGCCATGGGCAGGGACACCTTCCACTATTCCACGTTTCTCCAAGCCCCATTCAACCTGGCCCTGGACACTTCCAGGGATGGGGCAGCCATAGGTTATCTAGACAACCTGTGCCAGGTCTTCAACCCCTCACAGGGAGCAATTTCTTCCAAATAACCCATCTAACCCTGCCCTCCGTCAGTGGGAAGTCACTTTCCCTTGTCCTGTCCCTGCAGGCCCTTGTCGAAAGTCCCTCTCCAGCTCTCTTGGAGATCTCATAGGTTCTCCATGATGCCATAAATCTGGGATACCCCTTGAGTCAGTTGGGGCCACCTGTCCCATCTGTGCCCCCTCCCAACTCCTCATGCACCCTCATCTTGTCGCTGGTGGGGTGTTGAAGGAGCAGAAAAGTTCCTAACTCTTTGTAAAAGTGCCTCAACAACATCTAAATCGTCAGTGTGTAACCAACATTATTCCCATCCTAAATCCAAAACACAGTGCCGTCTGTGTACCAGCTACTAGGAAGAAAATTATCTCATCCAAACCAGAATGCACACCACTTTGAAATATTGTCATATAACCAATTGTTTTTTACAAATTACAGTATAAAAAGATGAATTCTCCAGCAATATTTTCTGATATTAGCTGCTTTTTCCTATTTTGCAACAGCCCATCTCAATCCATCAGATCTGATAAGTTCCTCCAAAAACCTATTGCTGGTCAAATATCTTTACATTATTTTCCTGCATGGCACTTGGAATGCCTCCCAAGAAACACTGGAGGGAGAAAAGAAAAATCATCTTTGCTGTAATTTCCACTGAAATGTTGTGACATCCTGCTGTTGCAATTACTACCTATCACCAAGGTAGCCACTGCTGTCTGGTTACTTTTAAGCTCCTCTTTTGTTGTTATTCAACCAGCATTTCCTACAGTGCCTTATATTATGTCCCATTTTGGAATAAGGATCAAGCCTTTTATTTTAGGATTAAGGATTTGCACTACAATGCAAATTGCAGATAATTATGATGATATTTAGGTGAATTTATAACTAGTCCTATGCAGAACAGCTCTATTCTCCCACCTCCCATTTCTTAATGAAACATTCCCTCTACGCATGTCCGAAAATAGCAGAGGCTTTTGCTTCCTTTCCAGTGTTCCTGTGCTGTGAACTCATATGTATTTTGCTATATATCACCCACTGGTATTTCTCACTTTTCAGTACAGTTATCTAGTCAGGAGGACATTGTATTATGCAATTCTCTCCATTGTAATCAATCATCTTCTGTATGTCACTATCTTTTAAAACTAAAAGCAGGCACCTTATTATTCTTTTAAATTCCCCACTGCCAAGTAACACATTCGTCACTGTCTATATATATATGAAGTTATCTATGACACTTTCTTTGCTGCTTGTGTACCTGTTGTGTAACTTTTTGTGGCTCAAGGTCAGGACCATGCCAGCTCATCCTCTGCAAATGAAAAAAAAAGGGTGAGCACTCATTATTCCAAGGACTTAAGGAAAGCTTGTGACCAGGAAAGTTGTCCTTCAGACAAATCTTTCCGTATAGTATTTCTTTACAAGCAGCTGCTGGAAAAGAAGGTTGGATGCTATAGTAATACCTAAAGATGTAAGTGAGCTGACTGCTTGTTGCTTAGTGGCAAGAGGCAAGTTAACTTTATCTCAACATATTTTTCAAATTAGGAGTTGTACCTGCTATCACCTAATAACAAATTACATAGACTTTACATTAACTTTATTTTACTATTATCAAATCATTAATGAATGAATCCAAAATTCTTCCAGTCTGTTACTGCCCTGGAGATACAAAAAAAAATTATGCAAAATATCCTGTTCAAGTAATAGAGCAAGATTCCCACCTCAGCTGTAAATAAACCAGTAAACCAGTTGTACACCTGTTCAATAAGAGCTTCTCTCTCTTGGGATCGGAATTACAAGTACAAATGCAATCAGCTGCAATTTAAATGGATAAATATGGCATAGGCAAACACATGAGGAGCCACAGACATTAATAGTGAAAAAAATCAGGTTTCTTAGTAGTTTGACTATTTTACTTAAAGCTGGGACCAATTGTTGCTATTATACAACCAAAAACTAGAGGGAGCATACAAAATTTGCGGTGTATTTAGTAGACACTATGTGACTACACACTAGGAATAAGCCAGAATGGTAAGAACAAGCCTACTTTGTACTTCCTTTATCTGACTATGCTGTAGATACCTTTTTTTTTGTATCCTGCACACAGTTGTAAGCCTAGGAAAGCAGAACAGTTGAGCTTATTTAAAATACATTTACTCTTTTAGACACTAAATAGCTATTTTTAAGGCATTTTGTCTTCATGGGAAACTGGATCTTATTTGGTGTTTTAGAGTTCCTACTTCATAGATAACACGGTTTATAGTGGAAGTAACTGCAGATGCTTATTCCATTGAGTGGCTGGAAACTAAAGAAAAAGTCTGGAAATGTTATTTGTGATTCTCTGACTCAAAGTGCTTTGTACAATCAGCTGCATCAATAGTCTAAAAGAAGAGAATAAGACAAGGTAAATATATACTTTTTTTTTTTAGGTTAACTGGTAGAGCTGGGGAAATCATTGTGTCTCAATACTTACATGAATAGTAAATACAAAAGTAGTCTTTAGAACATCCCCATGTGTCTGAACACTCTGTCAAGCAAAACACCAAAAGTTTGGGTTTTTTTTAGATGAGAAACAAGACAAAACAGGAAATGTAATAACTAAATAGCAGTGAATAGGTAACTTAAAAAGTCACAGAATACAAAATTTTGCATAAGAAGCAGTGATTTTATGGTTACAAGAGTTACATTGATCAGAAATAATGGAGTTTATATTTAAAAAGTAGACAAGAATTTACCTTAAAGAAAGTTTTTTAGTAAGCTGGGAAGCTGTACTTTGTAATGTTAGACCTCAATCAGCATGACTTGTTTTAAATTGTTATATGCATTTAATCACATTGCTTCCATGAATATTTTAAACTCTTTTGAAACGTGTTTTTCATTAGCTAAACAGACATAAATTTCCATTACTCGTTATGGTAAAAGAAGAAAGAATAGAAAATCCTTTAGTGAATTCCAGATTATGACTCATTTGATCTCTCAAGTTGCCTAAGTCTTAGTGATAAAAAACATAAAAGCATTTTTTTATTCTGAAGTACTCATACAGAATTGTTGACTTTCCAAAGTAATTAAAGAAAAAAAATTAAAACTACGTGAAGCCACAGTAAAGGATCTGTATATTTTCCTTACTCCAATGAAGTGAAACATTCAGAAGCAAATATCTTCAATACTTGTCAAACATATGGCAGACTGCTAATATAACAGCTTATTCAGAGTATAAGGAGATAAAAAAATGTTTTTAATCCATGGACATTCAGCAATTATGAAATGCATGCACCAAAAGGAACCAAGGGACCAAAAAAGGATGGAAAATTTTTTAAGTAATTCCATACATTAACAGCACCTATCATCTAATGGAGGTTTGGACCACACTTTGTGCCTGTGCTTTTCTGTAAGAAAACTGAATTAATCTCTTTACAGTTCTTAACTCCTTACTCAGGTGCTACCACCCTTCCCTTCTCTCACACAATCAGTAAGTGGGATATTCTGCCACACACATTTTTCTAGCCATGGAAGAAACAGGTACAACTTGATAATTAAGAAATACCTTCATAGTATGTGAAGTATGCCTTCAGAGCCGTTTCTCAGGTTTGGAAAAGAAAGCACCACACATTCCCAGATTAAAGCTGGCTAAGTTTTTTTCTGAGGGCAATCTCATCCATGGAAAAAATTCAATTTGCTTAAAGCATTTTGTTTTCATACACCTCCAGCTTCTGATGGGCTGAGACTCTCTCTTTTACACTCCAGGATTGTTTTTCTTGTTTTTATCTTTTCATCTCAGATCTGTACTTAGAAGACAGGTGAAGAAACAAACCCAGACATTTTTCAAGAATTCTTTAAAAAAAATTCTATATTTTCCTAAGAATTTTTTTTTTAACATTACTTTACTCTTCACTTTAGAATGGAAAATCTCTATTATTATATGTGGTCAGTAGTCATTAAGTTATTTACTCAGAGATAAATTCTGGACTTTCTGCAAAGTTTAAACAAACAGGTTGCCATGAGGAAGTAGGTTAAGATTCAGAGGCCAGCTTGGAAAAATTTCACAATTTCTGTAAATTCTGTGTTCAAGAGTAATAGCAATTTGCTTTTAATGCTAGAAGAGGCCTTGGTCTGCTTGAGTCTAGACAGCAGAGAAAGTTGAGGTTTTTTATTTGTTTGTTTTTAATTGTAGGTTTTTTTCAACATATCATCTTGATGTCTTTAGATAGCAAAGATTCCTGTCTCAGGTTGATCTGGACACAAAAGAAATGCATTGCAGATTTAGCTTCGTCTTCATGTCTAGGCTTTGCAAATGAAGATTTGGGGGAGGGCTCTCCCCACGTTTGTTACAAGCTCGCTGGTGGCTAAAAAGGCCAATATGAGAAAGACACGTCCGGTTGCAAAAGGTACAGCAGAAAGACACCTTAAGTGGTATATTCTGCAAGACACGATTCTTTCTGTGTTGTCTTTTCTCCTCGACAGTGATCCTGCATGCGTTCTCAAAGGAAGCAGCAGCATTATAGATAGTGTGTCTCCAGACCTCCCAATTTGAGGCCAGAGTAGACCAGTTATGTTGATCAATATGGCTGAGGCTGAGATGTTGTTTCAGGGAGTCCTTGCATCTTCTCTTCGGAGCTCCTCTCTTGCGGCAGCCGATGGCAAGTTCACCATAAAGCAAGATCTTAGGGAGGAGGTGGTCCTTCATCCTGGATATGTGTCCTGCCCAATGCAGCTGTGTTCTCAGCAACATGGCCTCAATACTTTTGATTGCTGCTTGTTCTAGAACAGACGTATTAGTGACATAATCTGGCCAGTGGATGTTTAGAATTGTACGGAGACAGCGTTGATGGAAGCGTTCTAGGAGACGCAGGTGGTGGCGGTAGATGACCCATGATTCGGATCCATATAAAAGAGTAGACAGCACAATGGCTCTGTAAACACTGATCTTGGTACTTTTCTTCAGGTGTTTATTTTGCCAAACTCTTTTATGAAGAGTTTCCGAAGGCACTATATGCCTTTACTAACCTGTTGTCTATCTCCCCGTCAATCTTACCATCCGAGGAGATGAAGCTGCCTAGGTAATTGAACTGCTGGACTGATTTCAGCTCTGATTGGCCAATGGTGATGTGGGGGTGATGGGGGACTTCCTGAGGTGCAGGTTGATGAAGAACTTCTGTCTTCTTTAAACTGACTTCCAGCCCAAAGAGCTCAGCAGCATCTGCAAAGCAGGATGTTAAACACTGCAGGGCTGCTTCTGTATGGGCCACAAGGGCGGTGTCATCAGCATAAAGCAGCTCCCAGACAAGATGGTTTAAGGTCTTGGTGTGGGCCTTCAGTTGCCTTAGCTTGAAAAGGCTTCCATCAGTACGATATCGAATGTAGATACCGTCCTGATCATCGAGGTGTGCCGTGGCCGTTTGGAGCATCACGCTGAAAAAGACTGTGAAAAGGGTTGGTGCAAGAACGCAGCCTTTTTTCACACCATTGGTTATTAGAAAGGGCTCATAAAGTGTGTTGCCATATCTGACTTGGCCGTGCTGATCCTCGTGGAGTGAGATGATCATTTTAAGGAACTTGGGGGGACATCCTAAATGTTCCAAAATCTGCCATAGACCTTTTCTGCTCACAATATCAAAAGCTTTGGTGAGGTCGACAAAGGTTACATAGAGACCTTTGTTCTGTTCCCTACACTTCTCTTGCAGTTGTCTGAGAACAAATACCATGTCTGTGGTACTCCTGTTGGCTCTGAAACCACATTGACTTTCAGGTAGAATTCCTTCTGCTATAGCAGGTATTAGTCTGTTCAAGAGTATTCTGGCCAGGATTTTGCCAGCAATGGAGAGCAGAGTAATAGCATGGTAATTTGAACAGTCTGATTTAACACCTTTCTTCTTATACAAAGTGATGATGACTGCATCACAAAGGTCTGATGATAGTTGGCCTAGTTCCCAACAGTGCACCACAAAGCCATGAAATTTAGCATGGAGTGCATGGCCCCCATGTTTCCAGACTTCGGGTGGATTCCATCAACCCCAGCTGCCTTGCCAATTTCACCTGCTGTATGGCCTTGAGGGTTTCACCCAAAGTGGGGGCAATATCCAATTCATTCTTCACCGGTTGTTGTGTGATGGACTGAATTGCTGAGTCTTGGACTACACGGCTAGTACTGAAAGTGTTCAGACCATCGATTCAGAATGGAGGTTTTATCTGTCAGAAGCGTTTGACCATCTGCACTGAGTAGAGGGCTTTGTACCTGGTATGTAGGCCCGTATGCTGTTTTCAAGGCCTCATAGAATCCTCTCTGATCACCCGTATCTGCGCATAATTGAGTTTTTGCAGCTAGATTGATCCACCACTTGTTCTGGATGTCACGGAGTTTCTGTTGGAGCTTGCTGCATGCAAGACGAAAAGCTGTTTTTCTTGCATGACAGGATGGCAGTGCAAGGTGTGCTTGGTGGGCGGTTCTCTTCTTCCTCAACAATTCCTGAAACTCTTGATTGTTTTCATCAAACCAGTCCTTGTTCTTCTTGAAGGAGAACCCTAGGGATTCTTCAGAGGACTGTTGGATGCTGTTTTTAATATGGTTCCAAAGTGTTTCAGGAAAGGCATCTATATAATCTATGGAATGACTTTCGAATCTAGTTTGAAGATTTGCCTGGAATCTGTCTCTTACTGTGGCTGATTGGAGAGTGTTAACTTGGAGTCCCCTCCTTGGGATACTGCCCCTTTTAGGTTTGAATTTAAGATTGAAGTTAAGTTTACAGTGCACAAGTCGATGGTCTCTTTGGCATTCTGCACTAGGCATCACGTGGGTATGGTGGACATCGCTGACATCTCTCTGTCGCACCAAGACATAATCGATGAGGTGCCAATGCTTAGATCTGGGATGCATCCAGGTTGTCTTCAGACTATTTTTCTGATGAAAGATGGTATTAGTGATGGTGAACTGTTGCTCCGCACAGAATTCTAGCAGAAGGCAATCATTATCATTGCAGTTTCCAACACCATGCTTGCCTAATACTCCTTTCCAGGTTTCAAAACTCTTTCCTACTCTGGCATTGAAATCACTTAGGATAATGATCTTATCATTAAGGTCTGCAGGAACCTTTTGGGAACGGCGGCGCAGGTCAGTGTAAAATTTATCTTTTTCAGCAGGGTCCACTTGGAGAGTTGGGGCAACGAGGACAACGTGTTGCTTGTTGTGTAGTGGAAGACATAGGAAGATAATGCAGTCAGAATGACCTGTCGGCAGATTTTCGAGTTTAGGGACAATAGAGTTTTTGATCATGAAGCCGATACCTGAGAGATGTTTTTCGGTTCTGGGCTTACCTGACCAAAAGAGTGTGTAACCGGCACCATGTTCTCTGAGGCTGCCTTCCTCGTGAAGGAGAACTTCAGTGACAGCAGCAATGTCGATGTTAAGACGTGATAGTTCATGGGCAATTAGGGAAGAATGATGCTCAGGACGTCCACTATCCTCAGTATCAAGCATGGTTCTCATATTCCAGCATACTAGAGTCAGTTTGGTTACACCTTTGGAGGCAGGTGCATGCCTTTGTCTTCTGATCTTTGTGCGACCGCATTAGTAGAAGATGCCCATTGGCCGCGGTTAACCAACCGGGTGAAGGGGGAGATGAGCTTTGATTAGGCCACCTTTTCTAGGCCCCTCTCCGAGTGGAGCAAGCAGTGCTGTCCTTGAAAAAGGCTGCTTGGACATTCAGGGTGCTACCCCAAGAGACTGTCATCTCCGCTCAGTCTCAAATGACCAATGTCCTGAACCGCCTGCATGCAGAGTTGGGTCTGCGGCTTCCAGTGCACTTTTCACCTGCTTGCTGTTTCAACCCTTGCCCGTTGCTTCAGGGCTTTATGAATGTAGGTATCACCCTCGAACCTGTGCAATCGATTTTTTAGATGAAATGCAGCATGCGCAGAACTAGACCCACCCTTTAATCCTAAGGTTCATCTGTCAGGGCCGAGCAAGCTTGGACGCTGACAGCGGGGTCCTTAGGACGTAGGTTTGATTAGAGTGTCCTTCTCTTAGATGGATGGCCTTACAGGGCTAAGCGAGCTCCATCTGCCCGGGTTTGAAAACAGAGCTGTCCTTCTCCTGGGATGGCTGTCTGAAAGCTAATGAGACCATCCAGCCCATGGATGCATTATATCAGACCCTTCAGTTTTGACCTGTCTAGTATATACCATCACCAGCATAGCTCGCAACCTCAGAGCGGCACACAAGCTACTACCCCATTAGAAAGGTTAGGGCAAGCCTTTTCTCCCAGCCACCTATACTCAGACTCAGAGATGATTCCAGGGCCCCCCCCTTCCCTGAACACCCTCTTAGGATGCCAAAATCCAAAGCAAACTGCCTCCGGGCAACAGCCTTGGGTGAGCCAAAGGCAAAAGTAAAAAAGCAGGGCTGCCCCGCCGGCACCCCTTCCCCCCCCCGGCCCCCCCCGCTCCCGCCCTAACCCTCCTCCCAGCCCCCCACAGCCCGTCCGTCCCCCACCCCCGCCCATTCCCTCCCCTCCTGTCCCATCCCACTGCCCCTCCCTCCCGTTCCCCCTCCACACCTCTCTCCCGTCCCCCGCCCCCGCCCAACCTCCCATCCCCCCGGCTCCCCCCACTCCCCCCTTCCCCCCATCAGAACAGCAAACCTCCATACTTTCCGGGGCTCCTCCTATCCTCTCCCTGGAGTCCGCTGCTACCGGCACGGGCCGCGGGGCCCACCAGGACGCCGCGGCGCCAGCCAGGCACTTGAAATATTACATACCTTAGAAAACAGCATTCCAACATTACAAAGATGTTCTGACTACAAATACATGTATAACAAGTTCTAAAACTAAGAAAAATATTTTTAAAGAACCAACAGATGTTGTTGGAAGTACTACTCTTATGGACAATAACAATCCCTATATTTTACATAGTTTGAAAACCTCCTTTGCTGCCCTGGGGAATAGGACAAGAGACCTCAAACCTCCACTGAAGCCAGCCTGCAACAAGGGCATTTTGCAAATAGGACTTAGAGAGCATGTTCTTAATTTGGGTCTTTTAGATTTTGTTGTCTTCAATACTTTCCTCTCTCCTGTCTCATTCTTTGCTTTTATTCTAAAATACTGTGCAGACAATTTAAAATTCCCTCCAAACTGCATTCAGCTTTCCTTTACTTTTATCCACTGGACTTACCTAAGCTATGAAAATACTTAGCAAAGATAAAAATTTTAGTTGGTCCAATGCGGAGTTTGATTTAGCAGGAGAGAAGATGAAAATGTATTAACATATACTGGTAATTATTTGTTTTATTAGATCTAATCATTCAAGTAAATTCATTATCTGATTACCACGTATTGGCCAGAAGCAGGGAAAAGGTTTTTCTTTCCCTGTTTAAATGTCTCTGTCCCAAGGGTCAGGCATACACTGCGTTTATAGGTGGCAGCGACAAACCCTACTTGCACTTCAATTCAAAATGCTCTGGGACTGTGTCAACACTATGTGGAAGCCGTCACATGGCTGCTGGCCTGCCACCGGCTCACATTCTGCTGGTTCAGAGTTTGTTCCCTTCTACTTGCAAAAGGTTGTGTGGACACACCGCAGGGAAAAATAGGGTAGAGGCAGGGGTGATCTGGGATGGGACAGCAGGCGATGACCTGGGTAGAGGCAGTGGGTGGTGATGTGGGCAGGGGTTAGTGGGCAACGATGAGGGCAGGAGCAGAGGGAGGTTATCTGGGTGCAGGCAGCGAGGGGTGACCTGAGCAGGGGCACTGGGAGATGGTCAACGGGAGGTGCTCGGGGCAGGAGCAGCAGTTCCTCTGCATTGCCCTTCCCTGGTCCCCTCAGCAGGTGACCTACCCAGAGTCTACACAAATTCCAGTAGAACCGTCCACCGGATGCCACACGACCGGCGGGCCCGTGACACCACCCCCGGCTCCGGCGGAGCCCTCGCGGGTCCATGTCAGGTCCGGGGAGCGGGTGCCGATGCCCAGCGGTGCCCGCGCAGACAGGGTTCCCTTCTCACGTACCGAGGGGCAGCGGAGTGGCCACCACGTGGGAGCGGTGCGCGCGGCATCGATGGTGGCGCAAGGCCCCACCCGGGGGAGGGCGCTGCGGCAGGGGACGCCCCCCGTGCCCCTCACGTGGCACAAGTGCAGCCACTTCCATGGTCAGACCCACGAGTCCGAGGCAGCGGCCACAGATTTAGCTAAATTGCTTAATATTACCAAAAAAACCCAAAAAACAAACCACAACTATCTTTCCTTGGAAGGCAAAAATCAATCTCTGGACAACAGACAGTTGCCAACTATGACCTCACTTAGTTCATCCTTTTTAGGGAATTGATTTGTGGTAAGTGTTCTCTTTTTTCTATTGTATTTTTGCCAGTAAACTCCTGTGGAAAATGAATATATTTGGTTATTAGAAGCTAGCCACTTCCCATTGAACAACAGTGCTAACAAAGATGCCTGGCTGCTTTACAAACAATTTTAGAGTGATTTGACCTCAGAATAAAGCTTGCAAGGCCTGTACAGAACTCATCACTTTGGGGTCTCTATCCAAGGAGAGCATCAAAATGTGGACCTTCAGGCATCTGATAAGCCAAATTTGGCTCAAAAATTATTTTTTGTTTGTTTGTTTTTCTCTCATTTATTTTTGTGAAAAACAGGCATTTTAATAATAGAGATTAGCAGACAGATGAACATGTAGTCAAGGATAAAAGAGTAAAATTATGAGCACATCAGAAAAACAATGAAATCCTAAAGCTTATTCTCTTTGTAATCTTGAAAACTTGAACATAGAGGAAGAGAAGGTAATTTTATCAATCATTAAAACCGAGTTATGAGCCTGAAATGTAAACAAGAATTTCCAAGTCAGAGGCCCCTCCAGTTCACACCCTGTCCTAAAATCTCTAGCTTTAAAAAACACCATAGAATTTTAAAGCAAGTTTTTGAGGATTATTCATATAGTCATATATGGCCCATGCTGTCCCAGACAAACACCATTTCTTATTCCAGCTCTCTCAAAGCCATCTCATTTTAGCCAGTCAGAAACTGTGTTTTCCAATGTGTCACCATTTTGCAGTGCAGCATTTTATTATTTTGGTAATATTTTACCTCTTTAGCAGAAAACCTGTGATATATACATATAATATATGCTATCAGAATACCTGATTAGAATTACGGTAAAAGTATTGGGAAATTTTGCCCTCCTCCCTCAACTCAGCTCAGAACCAATAATTAACAACTTACCAAAAAAACCTTGCAGTGTCTGGAAAATAAAGTGTCCTATATTTCAACTACAAGTGTTAAAAATGCATTGCAAAATTGCAGCAGTAAAACTCTTGACAATAAATCTGAAAACTATATAGATTAATGTACTTCTGTTATAAATTTTGTGAAACAGGCAGTATAAAAGCAAAATATGTTAATATGAAAAAGTATCTATAGTTAAGGATGGTTATCACTTTTCATTACAAAGTTTTGAGAGTCTGTAGGGACTTTGAGGGACTTTTTTGCTCTTGTCGGTTTGGGGGTTTTTTTGTTTCCTTGTTTTGGAGGTTTTTTCAGTTTGTGGTTTTGGGGGTTTTCTATTGTTGCTGGTTTTTTTCGTTTCTCAGACAGAATATTTACAAATATTTTCAAGGTCAAATTCAATAAAGATTCAGACCTTACTGGCACATAAAAAGTAAACCCATCTCTCTAGATGAGTTGAGTTCACTGCATTTACCCTGGTTTTTGCTGTCCCTTATTTTCTTCAAAAATATCTTCTCATACACAGATATTTTCTACTTTAAAAGGTTTTAGGATTTTTAATAAGTCACATCAGTCTTAAGGTTAATTCTCTTACATGACTGTACATATTTTATACTAATTATGGAAACCGAATACAAGTGCCAATGATAAGTGGTTTTTATCCCAAAGGGTAAAAAAAAGGATTATTTCCACCTAAAAAAAAACCAAAATAAAAATCTAAATGTTCTGTGTTTTCACCCTTTACTTCTTATTGTGCAAAGGATAAAAAAAATCAATGTGACAGTTCATAAGTTCTAAGAGTAAAACCCTTTTCTGAAAAACCTGTCAACATTGACCTAATGACTCTGCAATATAAACAAACCTACGTCCTGAGGACCTCACTGCCATTGTCCAAGCTTGCTTGGCCCCAGCAGATGAACCTTAGGATTAAAGGGTGGGCTCAGTTCAGCGCAGGCTGTGTCTCACCTAAAAAATCCATTGCACAGGCTGGAAAGGTAAAAGACCTTTCCCCAAATCTTCGTTCGCGAAGATGGGCCATTATCACAGAGGAAACAGCAATTTAAGTTGCATTTTCCCTAAAAGAAGAAATGATAATGGTTATTGTCAAGCCTAGAAACAGACAGAGGAAAAAAATTTAGAGCTAGGGTGGCAATGTATGTGCACCTTTCTGATCCAAAATGGTTTAGTAGACATTATTAGTATGTATGTCCAGTTCCTCCTGTATATAGTGGGGATAAAAAAAGGTCTAAGATTTGTTTCTAATTATCAGGGTACTGCCTGTCTTCTGCAAATCCTTAACAGAAAACTCCTGTAAGTCTCCAAATTGCCCAGTGAATATGTTGAATCCAGCACCAGCTATTGATTTTGTTGGTCAAATCTACCATTCCTGCCAATAAACTGCAGCGAAATTAACTGTATGGCATTATGGAGGGGCATTAAAAAAAAAAGACAGAGAATTGCGTACTTTATAACCAAAATTGCTAAGAACTCATGCAGCATTTCAGGCTGGTGGAACAATAACTGCTATTTTCAGCCCTTCATTGAAAAGTAAGTTAAATCAGAGGGAGGTGAACCTAATCTCGACACAATTTTCGTTTAATCTTTGGATTCAAGCAATAGGCAGACTAATCAGTTTAAATTTGAATCTCTAGATTTTCTGGCTGAAAATAATGCATCAGAGAAGAGAGTTTCATCCTAGAGAAGAAGCTTCAAAACCTTCTAGAAATAGCAAAAACTAAATATTATTAAGCAGCAGTTTTTATCATGGGAACAATTAGCACAGTAATTTTCCACTGAATCAAGCAGCTATTTATAGAGGGGACTTTTTTGTGGGTTTACTTTTTATATGCCAGTAATGCAAACAACAGTCATGCCACCAAATAAAATAAAAATAATTCTAATTATGTTTGAAATTAAATTTTTGTAAAGTAAGTTTGCTGTCACTTACTTTATGACATCTTTCGAACAGCCTAATCATGGCCTTTAGTTGTGGTAAGGGCTTGCCTGAAGTGGACCATGACAAAATCATGGCATAGACTCGGCTAAAAA
Organism: Neopelma chrysocephalum; assembly: GCF_003984885.1. Lineage (NCBI taxonomy): Eukaryota > Metazoa > Chordata > Aves > Passeriformes > Pipridae > Neopelma > Neopelma chrysocephalum. The sequence continues at coordinate 569,504 of NW_020925148.1, forward strand.
TGAGATGGACTTAAAATTAATCTTACAAAATGTGTTTTCTGTAGGGAATTCTCTGTCAATTTAAACACCCATGGACATACCATCAGAAATTTTCTAAATAAATGCATGCCTGCAGAGTTGTATGTTCTCCTGGGGATTGAAAAGATTGTTGTGTCTCACACAAAAAGGCATAAAGAACTCCTAAAAGAATTCTTTTAATAAAGGCATAAAAATTCTGCCATCTGGAAGGCACATCTTGTACATTTTCATAAGAGGGGAACACCTTTAGCCCCTCTAATCCTAGAATTAGTGTATTAGGCATCTTGACACTTCTTTCTGACATTAATTCTTGAATTTCTGAAAAGTAAGATGGAGATTCTGAATTTTCAATGCAAATTAATGGGACAGTTACAGTTAAAAGTAACATGGCCAGTATTTCTGCTCAAATAAAGCAGAAAAAAGGATGTTTAACATATCTTACAAAACTAGAAGAAGGAAAAGACCATAAAAGATGTAAAGAAGAGAACGCTTTGCTGGGTAACATGAGAAATTAAAAAGAATACAATTACTTAAGTCAAAAATTCTGTTCCTGAAGCAAATGGAAATTTTTGATAAAATATTGTAAGCCTTTTATTTTT
>NW_020925149.1:0-10089 GCF_003984885.1 Neopelma chrysocephalum
GACATAAATATGGGGAAGGGGAAAGGGAAAGGAAGGGGAAGGGATGGGATAGAATGGGATGGGAAGGGATGGAGAAGGGATGGGATGGGATGGGCAAAGGGAAGAGGAAGAGGATGGGGATGATGGGGACAGGGGTGGGGATGGCAAAGGTGATGAGATGAAACAAGGATGAGGAAGAGGAAAGGGATGGGAAAAGGGGAAGGAGAAAAGAGGAAAAGAAAAGGATAGGGATGGGGAGGGGAGGACATGGGATGGGAGAGGAGGGGAGGGAAAGGGAGGAGGAAAGGGAAGAGGAGAAGAATGGGGATGATGATGGGGATGGGGTGGGACAAGACAGGGATGAGAAAGGGGAAAAGGGAAAGGACAAAGGGCAAAGGAAAAAAAGACAAGATGGAAGAGGAGAGGGGAAAAGAGGAAAAAGAGAAGGGCAAGGGGAGAAGGGGAAAGGAAGAAGGAGAAGGAAAAAAGAAGAAGCAGAAAGAAAGAAGAAATGGGAAAAGGAAGAAGGCAAAGGGAAGAAGAAAAGGACAGAGACAAGGAGGCCATGCCCACCTCCCCTCTGACAGCACCAGGGCTGTCCACGGGGAGGGGGTCACCCCTTACCTTGTCCCCCTGGTAGGGGGGTGGCAGCTGTGCCCACCTCCCCTCCGGCAGCCCCGGGGGTGCCCATGGGGAGGGGGAGCAGCCCCCGGCTGGCTGGATGCTCCTGTGGGCACCCCTGTCCCCCGGGGGGGGGTCACCCCCTTACCTTGTCCCCCTGGTAGGGGGGTGGCAGCTGCCAGTAGTAGGAGTCAGGGGGCAGCTCCCCGAAGCGCTCGTAGGTCAGGACGGGGTGGGGGGTGCCCGGCTGGACCCCGAAGCCGCTGCTCACGCGGGTGCTGCGCTGCCGGTTCACCAGGGCGAACCCCTGGGCATCCCCCGGGGCGAAGGGCGTCCGGACCTGCGGGACTGGGGGGTCAGCGGGGTCGGGGACGCCCGGGGGGGGCACCCTGGGGGCACCCTGTGGGTGCGGGGGACACTCACGGTGCCGCGGGCGAGGGCGGTGCTGGCGCAGTGCTGCACGATGCCCATGCAGAAGCAGGGCAGGCACCCGGCCGGCTCGGCCCCGCTCAGGTGGAAGTGGTGGGCACGGCAGGTGGCACAGTGGGGACCCTCCACGTTGGCCTGGAGGGGGGGGGGGACACGGGGTGGTGACGTGGCCCTGTCACCCCTCCTGGGGGCGGGGGGGGCACACGGGGCTCACCTTGCAGCGGCACTGCCCGTCGGCGTCGCAGCCCTCGCCGGTGCTGCCACGTGGGTCACACTGGCACTGCCCCCCGGGGACACCGGGCACTGGAGGGGGGGGGCACACACACACACAGTCAGACACAACCCCCCTCAGTGCCACCGTGGGGACACTGCTTCACCCCCTCCCCGTGATGCTCACCTTGGCACGGCTGACCCCGCGGAGGGTCCCCCACGTACCCGGGCAAGCACCTATGGGGGGACACCCCAAAAAAAGGCAGTGAGGGGGGGAGTCCACCCCAAAACCACCCCCCAGGCCGCCCTGGTGTCCCCTGTCACCTCTCGCAGAGGCGCCCGCCGTGCCCCGGGGCGCAGGCGCTGCAGGTGGGCTGCCCGTCCGTGTCCTCGAAGCAGATCTTGGTCACCCTGAAGAGGGGACAAAGTGACAGGTGACACCCTGCCGGTGACACCCAGGGATGTGGGGGAGCAGGAGTGGCACCTACTGGCTGTCCCCATGGGGCCCGTGGCAGGGACAGGGCCGGCAGTCGCCCGCGGTGCCCCGGGTGGCATCGCCGTAGTAGCCAGGCTGGCACTTGTCACACTGGGGTCCCTCCGTGTGATCCCGGCAGCCCTGGGAAGCAAAAGGGGTGATGGCACCGGTGTCCCCGCCATGGTGGTGCCCGGGGTGTCCCCTGGCTGTGCCCAGCTCACCTGGCAGACGCCGGTGTCGGGGTGGCACTCGCTGGCGTGGCCGTGGCACTGGCACGGCTCACACGTGCCCAGGTAGAGCCCGGCGCTGCTGCGGGTGTAGCCGGTGTCACAGTCCTAGAGGGGACACGATGCCAGCGGGTGGGACACGGCTCGGAGGGGCAGTGAGGGGACCCCGAGGGTGCTGAGGGGACCCCGAGGGTGCTGAGGGGCCCCAGGGGGTCTCACCTGGCAGGATGCCCCGCGGTACCCGGGTGGGCAGGCGCAGTCCTCCACCTCCAGCGCGGGCGGGCGGCCGGTGGCGTGTGGCACTGCCACGTCCAGGCTGACATCGGCCAGGCTGCGGGGACAGAGGGCACGTCACCACTGCCCTGCCACCCTCCACGCCCCCTCCTGTGCCCCCCACCCCGAGGTACCCACCTGCTCTCCTCTGGCTGCTCCGAGTAGGACGCCCGGATCATGAGCAGGTCCACGTCGGCCAGGGCCATCAGCAGGTGCTCGCGGGTGGCATCGTGCCCGTCCGCGCGGCGCCAGGCGCCCTGTGCCACACCGGGGTGATGGGGGTGCTGCCATCCCCCACTGCACACAGCCTGACCCCCCAGGCACCCGGGGTGACCCCCCCGTGGCACCCAGACTGATCCCTGGGGCACCCAGTCCCACCCCCTATGGCCCCAGTCTGATCCCAGGGGTTCCCAGTCTGATCTCTCAGCACCCAGCCCACCCCCGCCCCATGGCACCCAGTACAGCCCCCATGGGACCCACTCCAATCCCCTGGGGTACCCAGTCTGACCCCCCCAAAGCACCCAGTCTGACCCTCACCATGACACCCAGTCCAATCCATGGGGCACCCAATCCCACCCTTCCATGGCACCCGGTCAATCCTGCAGCCCAACCCCCCATGGCACCCAGCCTGACCCCTGGGGCACCCAGTCCCTCTCCTCCCACATTCTGCCCCTTAGCACCCACTCCAGGCCCCACAGGACCCAATCCAATTCCCTGGAGCACCCAGTCTGACCTCCCATAGCGCCCAGTCCAATCTACCCCTCACACCCAGTCTGACCCCCACCATGACACCCAGTCCAGTCCATGGGGCACCCAATCCCACCCTTCCATGGCACCCGGTCCAATCCCCCAGTCCGACCCCCCATGGCACCCAGCCTGACCCCTGGAGCACCCAGTCCCTCCCTATGCACCCAGCCCACCCCATGCCCCATGGCACCCAGTCTGACCCCCATGGGACTCCTCCCAGTCCCCTGTGACACATAGTCCAACCCCCCATGACACCCAGTCCGATGCCAGGGGGAACCCAAACCCACCTCTCCATGGCACCCATTTCACCCCTGCCCCATAGCACCCAGTCCAACCCCACAGCACTCAGTCCAACCCCAGAGCACCCAGTCCAACCCCATAGCACCCAGTCTGACCCCACAGCACCCAGTCCGACCCCACAGCACCCAGTCCACCCCCCCCCCCCATCCCCAGTGTCCCCCCACGTCCCCCTTGCTGGGTGTCCCCCCTCACCTCTCGGATGGGCACGGTGACAGCGGTGGGGACCCTGGCCGGGGGGGTGGCACTGGAGAAGTGCTCCAGGAGGATCCCGTTGCCCTGGAGCAGGACGTCGGGGTGCCGGGGGGGTGGGGGGGCCCCCGGGGGGGCTCGGTGTGTCACCCTGTACCGCAGCTCCCCCCCGTACGCCGTCACCTGCGGGGACACTTGGCATGGCCGGGGGTCCCTGTCCCCGCAGCCAGTGGCAGGGGGGGGACACTGAGGCACAGTGTGGTTTGGGGGGGTCACCCTGTCCCCCCAGAGTAGCAGCAGGTGACATTGTGGGGCTCAGGTCAACTCAGGGGTGTCACCCTGTCACCCCAGAGTTACGGGGTGGACACAGTGAGGCTCGGTGTAGCTCTGGGATGTCACCTTGTCCCCCCCTGAGCTGGCAGACGGGGACGTTGTGAGGCTCAGGGTGGCCCAGGGGTGTCACCCCATTATCCCCCGACGCAGTGGTGAGGGACAAGGTGAGGCTCAGTGTGATTTGAGGGTGTCACCCTGTCCCCCCAGAGTGGCAGCAGGTGACACTGTGGGGGCTCAGGTCAGCCCAGGGGCGTCCCCCTGTCCCCCCAGAGTTGGCAGCAGGTGACACGAAGCTCTGCTTGGCTCGAGGGTGTCACCCTGTCCCTGAGCTGGCACTGGGGACATTGTAGGCTCAGTGTGGCCCAGGGGTGTCACCCTGTTTCCCCCCTGGAGTGGCGGTGGGCTCAGGGTGGTTTGGGGGTGTCACCCTGTCCCTGAGCTGGCACTGGGGACATGGTTAGGGTTGGTGTGGCCCAGGGTGTCACCCTGTCCCCGAGCTGGCACTGGGGACACGGTGAGCTCAGGGTGGCCCAGCAGTGTCACCTTGTCCCCGGCGAAGGGTGGTGGCAGCACCCAGTACAGGACACCCCGCGGCAGGTCCCGGAAGGTGTCGAGGAGCAGCTCCCGCGGGGACACGAAGCGGGGCACGGCCCCTGGCAGGGGGGTGCCCGACAGGTTGGCCAGGGGCAGCGGGGCAGAGTCCTCCGAGGTCAGCAGCACCTGGGGAGGGAGAGCGGTGGGCACGGCGTGGCACGGCATGGCATGGCATGGCACAGCATGGCATGGCATGGCACAGCATGGCATGGCACTACATGGAATGACACGGCATGGCATGGCACGACACTCCCTGTCATGGCATGGCACTACACAGCACAGCGCTACATGGCAGGTTTGACATGGCACTACATGGCATGGCACAGCACCACATGGCATAGTGTGACATGGCACGGCATGGCATGTCCAGGCAGGGCATGGCGTGGCACACAAAGCCACATAATGGCGCGTGGCAAGACACGGCATGACATGACATAGCCTGGCATGGTGTGTGATGGCACCACATGGCACAGCATGACATGGTATGTCAAGGCACAGCATGACATGGTATATCAAGGCACAGCATGGCATGGCATGGCATGGATGACGTGACATACCATGGCACGACATGGCACTACATGGCATGGTATAACATGGCATATCATGCCATGACGTGGCACGATGAGGTACAGCATGGCATGGCACAGCACAGTGTGGCAGGGCATGGCCTGGCACCACAGGGCACGACACGACAGATGACGGCCCATCCTCACATGGCATGGCAAGGCGTGGCAGGACATGGCACAGCACGGCATGGCATTGACATGGCATGGCACAGCATGGCACTACACGGCGTGGCGTGGCTTGGCATGACACAGTATGGCTCAGCATGGCACTGCATGGCACGACGGCACGACACGGTGCAAGATGGCACAGCAAGGCACAGCATGGCACAACACAGCACGGCGTGACATAGCGTGGCACAGCATGGCACATAATGGTGTGGCATGGCTTGGTATGACACAGTACGGCCCAGCACGGCCCAACACGGTCCAACATGGCAAGACACGCCAAGGCACGTCAGGACATGGTACGGGATGGCACAGCATGGCACAGCATGGCACAGCATGGCACAGCGTGGCACGTTGTGGCCTGGCACGGTCTGGCCTGCCCCGTCCCCCCCCGTGCCCCCTCCCAGTACCTGGTGTCGGTGCCAGGCGGAGCTGGCACAGGAGCGGGACAGCCCCATGCAGAAGCAGGGCAGGCAGCCCGCGGGGTTGGCAGCGCTCAGGTGGAAGGTGCCCGCGGCACAGGAGTCGCAGAGCCGGCCCCGCACGTTGGGCTGCGGGCACAGGGAGGGGGCAGAGTGAGAGGGGCGCGGGGGGCACGGGGCTGGGTGCTGGGGGTGGGTTGGGTGCCACGGGGTGAGGGTGGGATGGGTGCTGGGGGTCGGAGTGGGGACCCCAGGGATTGGGCTGGGTGCTGGGGGGTGGGACTGGGTGCTATGGGGGGGCAGACTGGGTGTCATGGGGGGTCAGACTGGGTGTCATGAGGAGGTCAGAGTGGGTGCTATGGGGGAGTTTATCATGGGTGCTGTGGGTGGGATGGTGGGACTGGGTGCTGTGGGCGATCAAACTGGGTGTTATGGGGGGTTGGACTGGGAGCTGGGGGGTCGGACTGGGAGCTGGGGGGTCAGACTGGGTGCTATGGGGGGTCAGACTGGATGCTATGGAGGGGTTTGTCATGGGTGCTGGGGGTGGGATGGTGGGACTGGGTGCCCCAGGGAGCAGACTGGGTGTTATGGGAGCATTGTAGTGTATCCCATGGGGGGTTGGGCTGGGTGCCATGGGGTGGGGGTGGGATGGGTGCTGGGAGGGTCAGACCAGGTGCCCAGGGAGCAGACTGGGTGCTATGGGGGGTCAGACTGGGTGCTATGGGGGGGTTGGGGTGGGTGCCATGGGGTGGGGGTGCCATGGGAGGGTCAGACTGGGTGCCATGGGGGGTCAGACTGGGGGGTTGGGCTGGGTGCCATGGGGTGGGAGTGCGATGGGTGCTGGGGGAGGAGGATGGGACTGGGTACCCCAGGGAGCAGACTGGGTGCTGGGGGGGCGGCAACCCCCACTCCCCCATTGCCCCCTGTTGCCCCCCAGTCCCTGCCCTCACCTTGCAGCGACAGGTGCCACCAGCCTCGTCCTGGCCCCCGCGGGTGTCACATTTGACAAGCTCCTGACCTGTGGGCAGCAGGGTGAGGGTGGGGGCCACCCAAGGGGGATGGATGCCCCCCAACCAGCCCCCCCCCACTCACCGATCGGGGTGCACTTGCCACCCGGCTGGATGGGGTCTCCCTCGTAGCCCGGGGCACACCTGTGGGGATGGGGGGTGATTGGGGGTGATTGGGGGGTGACTGGGGGGTGATATGAGGCTGAGGGGTGTGGGGGTTACAGGGACTCCCCCCCACCTCTCGCAGCGCCGGCCGGCGTATCCAGGGGCGCAGGCGTCGCAGGTGGCCTGGCCGTCCGTGTCCAGAAAGCACGACTCCGAGAACCTGTGGGGACAGCATGGACCAGTATGGACCAGTATGGACCATCACGGATCAGTGTGGACCAGTATGGATCAATATGGACCACTACGGATCAGTATGGACCAGTATGGATCAATATGGACCACTACGGATCAGTATGGACCAGTATGGATCAATATGGACCATTACGGATCAGTATGGACCAGTGTGGATCAATACGGACCAGTAAGGACCAGTATGGGGCTTGGGGATGTCTTTGGAGAGCTCCTAGTGCTCCCAGTATGGCCCAGGGCCTCCCCCAGTTCTCCTCCACAGGGAGGGGTATCACTGGCACAGTGGCACTGAGGAGGTCCCCAGGGGTGGCACTGGGGGGTCCCCGGGGTTGTCACCCACCTGCGCGAGGGCTCCGTGTAGGGACAGGGACAGGGGTGGCAGGCGGTGGCCGTGCCCTTGGTGGCATCGCCGAAGAAGCCGGGTCTGCACTTCTCGCACTGTGGCCCCTCTGTGTTGTGCTGGCAGTTCTGGGGACACACACACACACACGTGTCACAGGGGGGTGGTGGCACCGTGCCACCGTGCCACATCCCTGTCCCTTTGTCACCTCCCCAGCCCGCCCGCCCCTTACCAGGCAGTGCCCAAACACGGGGTCGCAGGTGCTGGAGTGGCCGTGGCAGCCGCAGCCGGAGCAGGTCCCCAGGTAGGGTCCCCTCGTCACCCGCTCGAAGCGGGGGGCACAGCGCTGGCACGACAGCCCCGTGTAGCCCACGGGGCACCTGGGGACACAGCGGGGAGATGGTGGCATCGTGGCATCACAGCATGGTGGCACCAAGCCTGTGACTTCGCCGTCAGTAGTCACCTGCACTCCTCAACGTCGCCAGCTGGCCCCAGGCCGGTGTCCCCGGTGCTGGTGACATCCATGGCCACGTCGCTGAGCCCCACGCTGGCCATGCGCCCGTCGTACACCGCCCGGATGAAGATGCCCTCCAGCCCCTGCAGCACCAGCAGCAGCAGCTCCCGGCTCACCGGGGCACCCTGCTCGTCCTCCCAGTGCTCCTGTCACGGGGCAGTGACAGCGGTGTCACAGCAGGCTGGTGGCAGTGCTGGCATCACCCCCTGGCACCGCTGGCATCGTTCGCCTTGCGTCACTGGCATCACTTACCCACTGTCAGCATCACTCACTCATTGCTCTGGCATCACCCGCCCACCACCATCACCCACCACCACCATCACCCACCACCATCACCTACCACCAGCATCACCCATCATCGGCATCACCCACCCAGCCACCACCACTATCACCCACCACTGGCATTGCCCACCAACTCACCCCCACCATCACCCACTGCTGGCATTGCCCACCTCACCATCACCCCCCACCACCACCCCTCTCCACCCACCCCCCCCACCAGCATTGCCCACCCACCACCACCACCCACTGTCACTGACCCACCACCACCATCACCCCCCACCCCCCACCGTCACCAACCCACCACCACCACCCACCACCAGCGTCACCCACCCACCCACCACCATGACCCACCAGTGGCATCACCCACCATCATAACCAGTATCACCCATCCATCACCACCATAACCTCCCCACCATCACCCACCCACCACCACCATCACCCACCCACCACCAGCATCACCCACCCACCACCAGCATCACCTCTCCTCCACCACCACCATCACCCACCACCCCTGCCCTCCTCCCACCCACCTCGGTGAGGGGCACGTGCCGCCGGTTGAGGATGTTGGGCTGGGTGGCCCCAGCCCTCGCCCGCAGCTGCCGCCCGTGGCCCCGCAGCAGCAGGTCGGGGTGGGTGGTGGGCTCGGGGGGCCCCCGGCCCAGCCGGTACCGCACCCCATAGCTCAGCGCTCCCCCGTAGGCGTCCACCTGGCAGCACAGGGACTGTCAGCGGCTGTACCGCTGGCATCCCCCGCCCTGTCCCCACCCCAGCGTCACCTTGTCCCCAAGGAAGGGCTCTGGCAACGCCCAGAAGACGTCGAGTGCCAGGAAGCGCCGGGACAGATCCAGGAGCTGGAATTCCTCCACGGCCGCGTCCACGTGGAGCTGGGTGGCCGAGAGCACCGGCGCGGCCGGCGCCGCCGGCACTGTCACGTTGACACCTGCGAGGGGGACACTCAGCCCTTGTCCCCTGTCCCTCATCCCCTGGCTCGTCCCTCGTCCCCACAACTCACCCTTGGTGTCGTCGGGGCGGTCGAAGCGCAGGTGGATCCGGTGCCGGTGCCGGGCGGTGCCGCGGCACGAGGTGGTGACGCCGAAGCAGAAGCAGGGCAGGCAGCGGGATGTCCCCGTCACCTGGAAGTGCCCCTCGGGACACGGCCCTGCAGGGGGTGAGGCAGCGGGTGAGGGGGCACTGCCACGCTGGGGGGGTGGGATGCAGAGGGGCAGTGTGGGTGCTCACCGGGGCGGGTGACGGTGAGGATGCTGTCAGGGATGCCAAACACCATGCCCAGGGTGTTGATGGCCTCGCAGGTGTAGGCGCCTTGGTCGGCCTCCTTCACATCCCGGATGGTCAGGGTGCCCTGCCCGGCCTCGCTCACGATCGATACCCTGCACGGCACGCTTGGCACCCCGGGCACGGCACACGCCGTGCCCCAAACACACCGTGCCACACACACATGGGGCACAAACACCCCGTGCCCAGCGCACCCAGAACCCAGTACCCATCACACCTGGTGCCCAGCACACCCAGTGGCACACACACAGTGTCACACACACACAGTGGCACACACACAGTGCCACACACACAGTGGCACACACACAGTGTCACACGCTCAGTGCCACACACACCCAGTGTCACAGACACCCAGTGTCACACGCACCCAGTGCCATGCACACACAGTGTCACACACACAGTGTCACACACACAGAGTGTCACACACACACAGTGTCACACACACAGTGTCACACACACACAGCACACACACTCAGTGTCACACACACCCAGTCACACATGCAACACACACAGTGCCACTCACACCCAGTGTCACGCACACTCAGCATGCACACCCAGCACACCCAGTGTCACACACACCCAGTGTCACACACACCCAGTGTCACACACACCCAGTGTCACACACACCTGGCACCCAGTAAACCCACAGCCCCGCACACCCAACCCCTGGGACACCCAGTGCCCTGCACACCCAGTCCCCTGACACCCGGTGCCCCGCACACCCAGCACACCCAGCACACCCAGCACACCCAGCACACCCAGCACACCC
>NW_020925149.1:10099-10786 GCF_003984885.1 Neopelma chrysocephalum
CCAGCACACCCAGCACACCCAGCACACCCAGCACACCCAGCACACCCGGTGCCCTGCACACCCAGCACACCCAGCACACCCAGCACTCCGGTGGTGCCCAGCCCCAGGGGAGGGGGCCCAGACCTGCTCTATGCCCCTCTCACCCACCCCCAGCACAAGCCCCTCCTACCGTCACGGGCCCTGCCCCAAACCCAACCCTCCCCAACCACCTCAGCCCCAAATCACAAGCCCCACCCTCCACAGCCCCACCCCAAATGGAAGCCCCCTCCCATCACAGACCACACCCAAAACAAGCCCCTCCCCAATTATAAGCCCCACCCCTTCCCCAATCCCCACCCCACAACTCCCTTAGGCCCCGCCCCAGGCCCCGCCCATCTGACCACACCCACCCAAGCCCCACCCACCTGTGGCTGCTGGGGGTGTGTCCCCAGTTCAGGCGCCAGGTGACGATGGGGGTGGGGACACCGGTGGCCACACAGGTGAAGGTGACGGTCTGGCCTGGCACCGCCACCACCGACTCCCGCGGCAGCGTCACCACCTGCGGGGGCACTGCCACCACCACCCTGTCACTGTCACTGCCACCAACACCCTGTCACTGCCACTGCCACCAACACCCTGTCACTGCCACCAACACCCTGTCACTGCCACCACCACCCTGTCACTGTCACTGTCACTGCCAACCCCACC
>NW_020925149.1:10796-14465 GCF_003984885.1 Neopelma chrysocephalum
ACTGCCACCACCACCCTGTCACTGTCACTGTCACTGCCAACCCCACCCTGTCACTGTCACTGTCACTGCCAACCCCACCCTGTCACTGTCACTACCACCACCACCCTGTCACTGTCACTGCCAACCCCACCATGTCACCGTCACTACCACCAACACCCTGACACTGTCACTGCCACCCCCACCGTGTCACTGTCACTGCCACCAACACCCTGACACTGTCACTGCCCCACACAGCACCCCTGGGGGATGCTGCCACCTCAACCCTCATCATTGTCACCGCCACAGCCACTGGCACCACCTGCCCCATGTGGCACCCCTGGGGGTTGAAGATTGTCACCCCCACTGGCACCACCCACTCTGCACAGCACCCCTGGGGACGAGGACGTTGCCACCACCCCCCCAGAGCCATCTGCGGACAGGGGCACTGGCACAGGGCTTCCAGAGCAGTCTGGAGACAGAGTTCCCAGTGTGACACCCAGCACAGTCCTGTGGCACAGGGTCCCCAGCGTGGCACCACTTGGGACAAGGTTCCCAGCGGGGGGTGCCCAGCGTGGTGCCATGGCACAGGCTCCCCAGGGTGGCACTGCCTGGGGACAGGGTCACCAGTGTGGTCCTGTGGCACAAGGTCCCTGGCTCGGCTCAGTGTCCCCAGCCCAGTGTCATGGCACAGAGTGCCTGGGCACAATGTCCCCAACACACTGCCCTGGCATTGGGTCCCTGGGTGCAGTGTCCCCATCCTGGTGCCATGGCACAGGGTCCCTGGACAGTGTGCCCAGCCCAGTGCCACAGGACAGGATCGATGGCCACAATGTCCCCAGCCTGGTGCCATGGCAGTGTCCCCAGGCACAGTGTCCCCAGCCCAGTGCCATGACACGGGGTCCTTAGGGACAATGTCCCCATCCTGCTGCCACGGCACAGGGTCCCTGGGCACAATGTCCCCAGTCTGGTGACACGGCAGCGTCCCCAGGCACAGAACCCATCCCAGCGCTATGACACAGGATTCCTGGGCACAGTGTCCCCCTCCTGGTGCCATGGTAGTGTCCCCAGGCACAGTGTCCCCATCCTGGTGCCATGACACGGTCCCTGGGCACAGTGTCCCCAGCCTGGTGCCATGGCAGTGTCCCCAGGTACAGTGTCCCCATCCCGGTGCCACAGCAAAGGGTCCCTGGGCACAATGTCCCCAGCCCAGTGCTATGACACAGTCCTTAGGGACAATGTCTCCATCCTGCTGCCATGGCAATGTCCCCATCCCGGTGCCACAGCACAGGGTCCCTGGGCACAGCATCCCCAGCCCAGTGCCACAGCAGAGTCTGCAGGCACAGTATCCCCAGGCCAGGATCCCTGGGCACAGTGTCCCCATCCCGGTGCCACAGCCCGGTCCCCCCCCACCTTGTGCCCAGCACGCCTGGCACAGTGTCCCCAGCCCCCCCGGGTGCCCGTGTGCCCCCTGCCCGCAGTGCCCATGCTGTCACTCACCACAGCCGACCTCGTCGCTGCGGTCGGGGCAGTCGGGCTCCCTGTCGCACTGGTAACTGGCCCGGATGCAGCTCCCGCTGGACACGCACCGGAATTCCGCCGGCCCGCACTCCGCGCCGGGCGCCTTGGTGGCTGCAGGGGGGCACGGTGCCAGGCGTCAGCCGTGCCCCTTGTCCCCCCCCGTGTGTCCCCAAGCCCCCCGGCACTCACGGCAGTCGCTCTCGTCGGAGCCGTCCCCGCAGTCGTTCTCGCCGTCGCAGCGCCAGAGCTTGAGGGCGCAGTGCCCGTTGGCACATTTGAACTCGTTGGGCTCGCAGGGGGACGGGGTGCCTGGGGGGACAGGGGGTCAGCACCCAGGGGTGCCAAGGCGGGACGCTGTGCCCAGATAAAGCCCGGATCTGGTCAGAGCACGCAAACAACACCAGCTCTCAGTGGGGAGTCGCTGCCGGTGCCAGGGGCTGCTTCGGGCTTGGACTGTGCCAAACCCAGCCTGGTTCACCCACTGCAAACACACGGCCCTGCTTCGGGAAGCGGGGTCTGGCAGATAAGCTGCTCCCTGGCCCGGGAATACACGGGAAGTGGTCGCAGCCCCAAGGGTGCCAGAGCTCAAGGAGCTTCGGGATGATCCTCTCAGGCCCAGGGAGATGGTCCCAGGCAGGGCCAAGGGTTGGACTTCACGGTCCTTGTGGGTCCCTTCCAACCCAGATAAACAGCCTGGGATAAATAACCCACTGTACACAAACACCTCTGATTTGCCATCGTTCACATCTGCAGGACAAAGAGGTTTAATCCCACCTCTGTAACTCGACCCTTTGACATAATCCAAGCCTAAGATTTGATCCAGTCCCACTTGGGCTTTTCTCTGGGAGGGAGTTTAAAAACCAAGCGGGTTTTCTGCACCTCAGGACTCAACAGGAGCTTCTCAAATAACTTTGCCTGAGCCTTTCCCTCCCCCCAGGACAGGTTAAAAGAGAGACCTGCCCACGATCCTCATGTGAGAGTCACATCAATCCCCACTCAATGACCGTTTCTTTGGCCAGCTTTGCTCCAATTAATTAACTCAACTGCTCTGATACAGAGCACTATTGTATTTTAGGCTATATTTTACTCTACTAGGAGTTTGTAGCTTTTACACTGTGTAGTAAATAATTCTGATTAAGATCTTTAGTCTGTTCATTTGCCATAATAAATAACTCACTTTAAACAAACATATCTGCTTTGCCATCAGGACAAAGTGGTTTAATCCCACCTCTGCAATTCCTCACGTTTAAACTTTTGGCAGAATCACAGACTCCCAGACTGGTCTGGGTTGGAGGAGACCCACAGGGATCATGGAGTGAGTGGCCCAGGCAGGGCTCAAACCCTGCCCTTGGTGTCACCAGCACCAGGCTCTGCCCAGCTGAGCTCAGCTCACCTCGGGCTCGTTTTGTTTGCTCATTTGTTGTAACAAATAATTAATTTGAAATAAATCAATTTTATATAAACACCTCTGATTTGCCATCATTCAAACCTACAGGACAAAGTGGGTTAATCCCACCTCTGTGACTCAACCCTCGGACATAATCCAAGCCTAAGGTGGGATCAGCCCCTCTTGGGCTCCTCTCTGGGAGAAGTTTGGGAACCAAGGGGGTTCTCTGCCCCTCAGGATTCAACAGGAGCTTCTGGAATAACTTTGTCTGAGCCTCAAACTGCACCCAGGGGTGCCCCCGAGCTCTCAGTGTCACCGCCACTGTCACCGTCACCATCCCTGTCACTGTCACCACCACTGTCACCTTCATCATCACCATCACTACTACTGTCCCTGTCACTTTAACCACCACTGTCACCGTCACTATCACTGTCACCATCCCTGTCACTGTCACCGTCCCTGTCACCGTCACCATCATCATCAGTACCGCTGTCACTGTCAGTCACTGCCACCGTCACTCTCACCACCACTGCCACTGTCACTGTCCCTGTCACTGTCTCTGTCTCTGTCATCATCACTGTCCCTGTCCTGGACACTGTCACTGTTACTGCCACTGTCCCTGTCCCCGTCCCCATCCCCATCTCATCCCATCCCCATCCCATCCCATCTGATCCGTCCCATCCTATCCTGTCCCATCCCATCCCATCCCATCCCATCCCATCCCATCCCATCCCACCCCATCCCATCCCATCCCATCCCACCCCATCCCATCCCATCCCATCCCA
>NW_020925150.1:0-8074 GCF_003984885.1 Neopelma chrysocephalum
GCTTCTGGATCGGCCTCACGGACCGGAATTCCGAGGGGGATTGGGAATGGATCGACGGCACCGACTACAAATCCACCTTCACGTCAGTGCGGGGCCCGCGCGGAGCCGGGACCGACCCCAAAACCCGGCCCCGATCCCGCTTTATCCCTCTCTTTCTCCCTGCTCTTCCCAGGTTCTGGAAGGAGGGGGAGCCCAACAACAGCGGGAATAACGAGGATTGTGCCCACGTCTGGATCGCGGGGAAGTGGAACGACGTTTACTGCACCTACGAGTGTTACTTCGTGTGCGAGAAGCCGCTGCCCCGCTGAGGGATCCGCCTCTTCCCCCCCCCTAATTTATGGAATCCCGGCCCGCGGCTCCCGCTTTTCCCGGGATTCGGGACGCGGTCGGGTGTCCCCGCGCCATAAAAGCGGGAATTCGGGGGCTCCCCGCGGAGCTCCGGCGAATAAAAGGGGGTTTTGTCCTTTTTGGGGGGGGTCTGGGAGGGGGTTTTGGGGCGGGGATCGGCGTCCCGAGGGAAAAACGGCGTTTTCCGAGCTTTTTCCTGTTTTTTTGGGGGGGTGTTTAGTTTGGATTCCCACGGGAGAATCACCTGGAATTTGGGTGTTTTAGGAGGGCGGTTCGGGTCCGTGCGGGGTCCGGGAGCCTGCGGGGATCAGGGAAAAGTGTCCTTCCCTTCCCTTCCCGCTTTTCCATCCTTTCCCCCAAAACCCGGCGTATTCCCGACTTTTCCCTGGATTTCCGGGTGGGGCGGTGGTCCCGAGGTTGGGGATGGGGGGAATGTCCCGCGTCCGCCCCGAACACGATCGTGCCGCGCTCGGGATCCTCTCCCGGGGCTCTCCCGGTGTCCCCGTCCCGGGTGTCCCCGTCCGATGTCTCCGTCCCGTGTCCCGGTGTCCCGGTGTCCCTGTTCCGGTGTCCCTGTCCCGTATCCCGGTATCCCGGTGTCCCTGTGTCCCTGTCCCGTGTCCCTGTCCCGTGTCCCGGTGTCCCGGTGTCCCTGTGTCCCTGTCCCGTGTCCCGGTGTCCCGGTAAGAGCCCACACGGAGGTGACGCCGGGGGTGACACCGGGACAGGCACCGGGGCGACCCCGGCAGCGACCCCCGACCCCGCGAGCGACCCCGTGTCCCACCCCGGGTCCCCTCGGGCCGCTGTGTCCGTCCCGACATGTCGCGACTCGGGGGAGGGGGCAGAACGGCGGGCGCGGCCCCCGGGGGGCTCCGGGGGGGGGAGCGGGAGGAGCCGCCGGGATTCGGTACCGGGAGCTCCGGGAGGAGGAGGAGGAGGAGGAAGAGGAGGAGGAGGAGGAGGAGGAGGAGGAGGAGGAGGAGGAGCGGGAGGAGCGGAGAGACCCCCGAGGCGGCGGGCGGGGGGTTTTTCCCGGTGCTCTCCCGGTCCGGTCCCGGTGTTTTTCCCGGCGATCTCCCCGGGCTGGTCCCGGTTCTCGCGCTCCTCTCCTGGTCCCATCCCGGTGTTTTTCCCGGTCCCATCCCGGTGTTTTTCCCGCTCCTCTCCCGGTCCCATCCCGGTGTTTTTCCCGGTGCTCTCCCGGTCTGCTCCCGGTCCTCACGGCTTCTCCCCCGATCCCATCCCGGTCCTCTCCCGGTGCTTCCCGCCCGGTGCTCCCACGATCCGGTCCCGGTTCTCCCCCGGTCCGATCCCGGTCTTATCCCGGCTCCTCTCCCGGTCCTATCCCGGTGTTCTCCCGGCTCCTCCCACTCCCCCCCCGGGTCCTCTCCCGCTCCCATCCCGGTGCTGTCCCCGCTCCTGCTCCTCCCGCAGCCGCCGGGATGAAGACGGAGGAGGCTCCGTCCTGTCTCCAGCAGGCGACGGCCGTCCTGGGATTCGGTGAGTGCCGGGAATACCGGGAACACCGGGAACACCGGGAATGGGGGCGCCGGGAGACCCCCAGCCCCGGCAGCATCCTCCTCCTCATGCTCATCCTCATCCCCATCCTCATCCTCATCCTCTTCCTCCTCCTCCTCCTTCCCGGCGTCTCCCCAAGTTCCAGCGGGAGCTCGGCCCTGCCCGCCCTTCCCGTTTTTCCCAAACCCGGCATTCCCGGCTCCTCGGCCGCTGGTTATTCCCTCCTTAGGAATATATTCCAACCTCTCCTGGATTTCTGGGATAACCAGGAGGCTCCCCCTTAGGGCAGTATCCCGACCCCCCGGATAAACCCCTTGGAATCGCGGTGTGTCCCGAACCCCTGGATAAATCCTTTGGAATCATAGTGTATCCCGAGCCCCTGGATCATCCCTCTGGAATCACAGTGTATCCCGACCCCCTGGAAAACCTTCTGGAGCCGTGGTGTGTCCTGACCCCCTGGATCATCCCTCTGGAATCACAGAGTGTCCCAAGGCTCTGGAAAACCCTCTGGAGCTGCGGTGTATCCCAAACTCCTGGATAAACCCTTTGGAATCACAGCGTATCCCGACCCTCTGGAAAACCCTCTGGAGCGGCGGTTTATCCCGATCCTTGCCTGATTCTGGGGCTTGGGATCCTTCCCCATCCCACCCCAAACGTGGAGTTCCCGTTTGGAGTAATTCGGGATAACACCGGGATGAGGCCCCCGAGCTGCCTCCCCCCCCCCCCAATTCCTGCCGGAATTTCGGGATCCTCTCCATGGCCCTTTTCCCATTTTCCATGGTTTACATTATTTACGGGTCCGAACCCGCCGCGTTTTCCCAATTCCCGGTATTTTCGGGAATTTTTTTTAGGGCGGAATCTCCTTTACTTTCAGTTTTGACTCTCTCTCCCGGGCGACTTTTCCCGGGATTTTTCCCATCCCCTTTTCCCCGGGATCGCTCCTGTTAATCCCGACCCGGAGCCGAGCAAGACTCGGCTGTTCCAGGCCCTTCTCCCGCATCCCAAATCCCGGGAATTCTCCCGCTGCCGGGGCCAGAGGGACCGAAATTCCCGGGGCTGGAGTTTGGTGCGTCTCCCTTTTATCCCGATCCCACATTCCCCACGATTTTTCTTCTCCCGGACCAATCCCCCATTGGATTATTCCCTGGTTTTCCCTCTAAATTAACCGGGAATCGGGAATTTTGAATCCCGGGCGCCTCCATCCCGCGGGAATTTCGGCCGATCCCGAGGGGTGAAAATGTTCGATGGGAGAAATTAATAAGGGAGGGGAAAATGAGGAATTTGGGATGGACGTGGGATCAATATCCATGGGGAAAAACCCCTGGGATGTGGCTCCGTGTTGCCTTCATGGAATTTGGGTCTGGAAAACCCAAATGATCCCAATTCGCTCCCAAAATGCGGCGCCGGGGTGAGGACACGGTTCCCTTGGAGCCGCGGGGCTTTTCCCGGGATTCCAAACGGCCCCGGGACTTCGGGAGAGATCAAATCCGACGGGAAAAGTGCTGGGAAAACTTCCCGCTGGCGGGCGATTCCCGATTCCCGGCGTTTCACCTCCCGACCCGCCTCGTCCCTCTCCCCAGCGCGGGTCTGAGGATCCGGGAATCCGGGATAATTCGGGATTTTGGGATCCTCATCCCCGACGGAGTTGGAAAAGCCGCTTCCCAGGGCCCGGGAGAGGAGCCCGGGAGGGCTGGGAAGGGCTTGGAATGTCCCTGGAGAAGCGGGGAATGGGGAAATCCCGTTTTTCTGGGGATGCGCCGGGTCGGGGCTCGGAATTCCGGCGCCCAAATTAAAGCCGGGTTCGGATTTCGGTGCCCGAATTAAACCCGGGTTTAGATTCCAGCGCCCAAAACCGAAGCCGGGCTCAGGTTTCAGCGCCCAAAATAAAGCTGGATCGGGAATTCTGGTGCCCGAATCAAATCTCGGCTCAGAATTCCAGTTACAACAAAAACCCCATATTAAAGCCGGGCTGAAAATTCAGCGCCCGAATCAAAAAACTCCCGAATTAAACCCGGTTTTAGGATTCCAGCGCCAGGATTAAAACCGGGCTCGGAATTCCAGCGCCCGAATTGGAAGCGCCCGAATTCCAAGCGCCCGAATCCAAGCCGGGTTTGGGATCCCGGTGCCTGATCCCGATCCGGGCTCATCGTTCCCTCTGATCCCCCTTCCCGGTTTTTTAAGGACGAGGAGCCTCGGAGGGATTGGGGGGGGGGGTCGGGCAGGTGTTTTTTTCCCGGGATTTGGGATTTGGATCGGGAAGGGGGGGGTTGGGCGGAGGTGCCGCCGCCTGGTCCGGCCCCTCCCCCCCGATCCAGAGCCCCGATAGGGAATTTTTTTTCCTCCCTTTTTTTTTTCCCTTCGTTTCGACCTCGAAGTGGCTCCTTTGAGGAGCCGCCAGAGATCCAAGGGGAGATAAAATCCAGGGAAAAAGAAACAACCAAAAACAATTCCCGAAGATCTGGAGCAGGAAGAGAAAAAGCCCCGAAATCCGGGATAAAACCGGACAAAATCCCGGCCCCCGGGATTGTGCCTCGGCCTGGGAAAGGTTCCCGGCATTCCCGGCATTCCCGGTCCCATGTCCCCTGGATTTGTTCTCCCGATCCCACAGGTTTTCCAAGCCCTCCGGGGGTTTGTGCAGCACCAGAATTCAGGGAATTTGCCCCTGGGAAGTGCCCCGGGATGGGCGGGAGCCCCCCGGGCCATGGAAGGTGTCCCTGCCTTTGGAATTCGGTGGGATAATGGGATGATCCTTAAGGTCCCTTCTCACCCAGAGCATCCCAGGATTCCAGGATTCTGCTCCGGGGACAGGCTGGGAGAGCTGGGAATGTTCCCCTGGAGCGGGGAGGGATCCAGGGAGAGCTTCCAGCACATTCCAGGGGCTCCGGGAGAGCTGGAGAGGGACCTGGGAGAAGGGATGGAGGGACGGGACACAGGGAATGGCTTCCCACTGGGAAAGGGGGATTGAGGTGGAATTTGGGAAGGAATCCTTGGCTGGGAGGGCGGGGAGGGAACGGGATGGAATTCCCGGAGAAGCTGCGGCTGCCCCATCCCGGGAAGTGCCCAAGGCCAGGCTGGATCCACCTGAGCCATGGGAGGTGTCCCTGCTTTTGGAATTCGGTGGGATAATGGGATGATTTAAGGTCCCTTCCCACCCAAACCGCTCCACAATTCCACGAAACACATCCAAGCCGCTCCCCGCATCCCGGCTCTCCGCCCATTCCCGGTTTTCCCTCACCTTCACTGTCGTCGTTGCTCTGCCGGCTGCTCCTGCCGGTCCCTCTCCCGCCTCCCAGCCGGGCATTCCCGAGCTGCTCCTGCTCCTGCTGCTGCTGCTGCTGCTGCTGCCTCCGGGCGATTTTCTTCATCTGGGAAAACACACGGACGCGCCGGGAATTCCGGCCCTCGGAGCTCCGGCTGGGGGTTAAATCCCACCCCCGGAACGGGATCCCTTCCCTCACCTTGGCCCGTTGGTTCTGGAACCACACCTGGACCACGCGCACGGTCAGTCCCGTCTCCGCCGCCAGCGTCTCCCTCACCTGCCCATGGAAAAGGGATAAATCCGGATTAAATCCCTCTGGGAAGGATCCCAGTGGTGGTCGGGCTTCGAGAAGAGCTCAGTTGGGATTAAATCCCTCTGGGAAGGATCCCAGTGGTGATTGGGCTCTGAGAAGAGCTCAGTCGGGATTAAATCCCACCGGGAACGATCCAAACCGACGGCTGGGCTCCAAACTGAGCTGGGTGGGACTCGGATCCCGGCGGGAAGGATCCCGGCGGGATTGGGGCGCCGGTACCTTTCTGCAGGGCTTGGAGGACACCTCGAAGGAGGCCTTGAAGGCGCGGCGCTGTTGGGTGGTGAGGATGGTGCGTGGCCGCTTGGAGCGTTTGTGGTCTTTGCCGTCGTCGCCGCCTTTGCCCTGGGAGTGGGCGCCGTCCTCGTCCTCGCTTTTCACTGCCGGGGAAGGGCCGAGTCGGGAATCGGGACAGGGATTCAGCCCTGGGAGTGCTCAGGGACGACTGGGACGGGGCTCAGAGTTGGGAATCGGGACAAGGATCCGTCCCTGGGAGAGCTCAGGGATGGGTGGGACGGGGCTCGGAATTGGGAATTGGGACAAGGATCCGTCCCTGGGAGAGCTCAGGGATGGGTGGGACGGGGCTCGGAGTCAGGGAATTGGGACAGGGATTCAGCCCTGGGAGTGCTCAGGGACGACTGGGACGGGGCTCAGAGTTGGGAATCGGGACAAGGATCCATCCCTGGGAGAGCTCAGGGATGGGTGGGATGGGGCTCGGAATCAGGGAATCGGGACAGGGATTCAGCCCTGGGAGGGCTCAGGGATGGCTGGGACGGGGCTCGGAGCCACCTGGGCCATGGAAGGGGTCCCTGCCCTTGGAATGAGGTGGGATGGGAGGAGCTCTGGGGTCCCTCCCAACCCAATCCACCCAACCCAACCAACCCAATGCAACTCAACCCAACAGAACCCAACCAACTCAACCCAGTGCAACTCAACCCAACTAACCCAACCCAACCACCCAACTCAACCCAACCCAACCAACCCAACTAACCCAACCAACCCACCCCACACCACCTCCTCCCCTCCCCCCCCCCCTTCTCCCCCCCCACCCCGGCTCCGTCCCGGCCCCGCGCCGGCCCCTCACCGGACTCGGTGGGCGCGGGGCTGATGGCGCTGAGCATCTCCTTCTCCTTCTCGTAGTCGGAGCGGCAGAGCAGCTGCCCCTCCTTGAGCACGAACTCGTCCCCGCGCTGCAGCCGCCGCTCGCACTCGCAGCACGAGAAGCACTGCACGTGGTAGACGTTCTCCAGCACCCGCATGATCAGCTCCGACGGCCCGATGGCCTTCAGGCAGCTGCTGCACTTGGTCTGGAACAGCCTGAGGGGGGGGAAACGCGGGATTTGGGATGCCCGGGCGGGATCTGGGACACCTGGGCGGGATCTGGGATGCGCGGGAAGGGAAATCGGGCCCGGAGAGAGTTCCGGAGGTGTCGAGGTTGGGAACGAGGTCGGAGATGGTCCCATTGAACCATCGACCCAACGCCGACTGATCCGTGTCCTCCAGTGCCACTTCCAAGGGTTTCTTGGGCGCTTCCAAGGATCTCGGCTCCCCCCGTTTCCCGGGAATGTTCCAACCCTTTCCATGAAGGAATTTTTCCCAGTATCCCACCCGAACCTTCCCCGGGCCGTTTCCTCCCGTCCTGTCACTTGGGAGAAGATTCCAACCCCCCCTGGGACCAACCTCCTTCCAGGGAATCACTGGGAATGGTTGGAGAGAGGGAAAGGGATTGGGAAGCCACGGGAAGAGCGAATGGTCCATTTGGGAGCTTCTCCAGGAGGAAGCACACATTCCCAACTGGATTTGGGGGCTTTGAGAGGATTTTAGGGACCTTTCCAGGACGATCCCAGGGATTTTTAGGGACCTCTCCAGGACTGTGAGAGGATTTTTGGGGACCTCTCCATGACCGAGAGAGGATTTTTGGGACCCCTCCCCGACGATCCCAGGTTTTTTTTCCGGGATGTTTGTGTCCGGAGGGAGGAGCAGCTGGTCCTGCCGAGGTGATTTTGGGATGTGAGCGATCTCCCGGCTCCCCCCGGGGCCGCTGGGCGCGGGAAAAGCAATAAAATGGGGATTAATTAGGCCCCTGTTTAAACAGAGGCAGCTCATAAACCGGGATTAGGGACGAGCCGCGCTTGAGCCTCCCGGGAAACTCGGCCCGGCAGCGGGAGGGGGCGAATCCCACCTGGATTTGGGATGGAGGGGCCGCTCCGGGGGGGATTCGGGGCCCCTTTTGTCTGAGTCGCACTTGGAAAACAGTCCTGGAGTTGGGAGGGGGGAGGAAAAACTGGGAAGAGGAGCAGCTTTTTAGGGAAAATCGGCTCTTGGGAGGCCGAAAATGATGGGCTGAGGATTCATTTGTTTTGTTACTCTATTTCTGTGATTCTCTGATTTTTATTGTCTTATTTCTATTATTTCTGTCATTCTATTATTTTATTTTTCTAGTATTTTTATTTTTCTATTTTTTTATTGTTCTATTATTTTTATTTTTCTATTATTTTCATTATCCTCTTATTTTTATGATTCTATTTTTTTATTATTCAATTATTTCATTATCCCATTATTTCTATTGTCTTATTCCTAATATTCCATTATTTCTATGATTCCATTATTCCCATTATCCCTATTATTTTAATATGTCT